>NC_057806.1:479723053-479861704 GCF_018294505.1 Triticum aestivum
AGGGCGCGGGTGGCGGCGCGCGGGAGGCGGGCCGCGGGGGCCGGCCTCGGGCCCCGGCGGGCCTGACGGCGCGGGACGGTGATGTGGGGCACCCGGGACAGGTGGCGCCCGTGGATTGGTCGGCGGCGGGCGGATCGGACATGTCCGGCTTCGTCCGGACGTGTCCGGCGGCGGCGAGATCCGATTTTTTAGGGTTTAGGAGAGGGGATCCGCGAATTTGGAGGAGGGGGTCTTTATATAGAGGTGGAGGGAGCTAGGAGAGTCCAAATGAGGTGCGGTTTTCGGCCACGCGATCGTGATTGAATGCTCTAGATGATGGAGAGGGTTTTGGTCAGTTTTGGGCCAAATTGGAAGGGTGTTGGGCTGCAACACACATGAGGCCTTTTCGGTCGCTCGGTTAACCGTTGGAGTATCAAACAAAGTCCAAATGGTACAAAACTTGACAGGTGGTCTACCGGTAGTAAACCAAGGCCGCTTGGCAAGTCTCGGTGCAATCCGGAAATGTTTGATCCCCACACACAAAAGAAAGGTAGAAATGACCACCGGAGGAGAACGGAGCGCCGGAATGCAAAACGGACAACGGGGAAAATGCTCGAATGCATGAGATGAACACGTATGCAAATGTAATGCACATGATGACATGATATGAGATGCATGACAACGAGAACAACACATGGAGACAAAAACCCGAACCCGAGAAAATAAAATAACTTAAGGCCGGAAACGGCAAGAGTTGGAGTACAAATTGGGAAAGTCATATCCGGGGTGTTACACCACTCCCCGTCCCGTACCTCCTGATGAGGATATGGGGTTTGTTGGAGTCGTGGTCCGACTCCCCAAGATCGGCTTCTTGGGAAGTCGGCTGTCAGGAGTCGGCTTATCCTGAAGTCGTTCCTGGGACTCGGCCGCGAGTGGCTAGTCGGTTGCCTTGCCACCGACTTCTCTAAAGGCGGCTCCGTGTCTTGGGATCTTGAGGGGCGCAGCCTGCCCCGATGTCTCGAAAGGTTCTGGGGCTCGGGTTAGCCTACCCGTGGCCCATTACTCCGACAGTAGTCCCCGAAGCTGATGAGGCGCCGCGGACGATCGGCCGAGAAGCCTCAGCAGTTTCTCTTTCCGGGTGCTCGACACATGGTTCTTGCTTGATTTCCGCCGGGCCGACTAGAAGGAGTCGGACATGCTCAACTCTGACTTGCACAGTATTTCGAACGTCATGGCGGGATCCAAGTAGCATGCTGGCTAAGCTTCCAGGCCGCCGCCCGTTCCGGGCCCGTCACGTGGCAACGCGCGGCCGGGCCAGTCTGCCAGCCTGCGTGCCTGACGGGACGGGCCCATAGGAGGGGCCCGTCATTACCGTGCCTCGGCGCCTGAGCAGATCCGCTGTGGCCTGAGCGGACGGTTGGGATTCTTGTGAAATTACTGCGCACAGTAACTTTGTCGTGGAAATGTGGGGGTCGTGGGGTCGTGGGCGCAGTAAATCCCACGACTGCCCCCTCGGCTTCGCAGCCCATGAGGCTATAAGTAGGGGGAGGAGGGGGGCGCGACAGAGCACGCGCGCCCCTCCTTCCCACTACTCCTTGCTCTTCTCCTTCTTCTTCTTCTTCACTCCACCACGCACCCAAGCTTTGCCGAACGCCGTGGCGATTAGCTCACGATGAGTTCTTCTTCTGCCGACGCGCCTCCCTCGGTGCATTCCGGCACCTGGGACGGCTCAGAAGTTCACGACGACCACATCGAGTTCCTCCGCAAGACTCGTCGGCTCCCCAGCGAAGATTACGTGCAGGTGCGTCTTGCACCGAGGGGGGAGATTTCCCCAGCGCCGGAGGAGGGCGAGCGGGTCATCTTCCGCTCGCACTGCCTGCGCGGATTGGGACTGCCGGCGAGCAGCTTCTTCCGCTCTTTTCTGGAGTTTTACGGCCTCCAGCCGCACCATCTCACGCCCAACACGGTGGTGCTGCTGTCCGCCTTCGTGGCCTTGTGTGAAGGCTTCCTCGTAGTCCTCCCCACCCTCGAGCTCTGGGGGGAGTTCTTCTTCTCCAAGCTCGGCACCCAGGCTGCAGGCGTGCCGGCTCAATGCGGCGCTTTCATCACCGTGCGGAGATTGGGGGCTGACAACCCCTTCCCCACCATCAAGCTGATAAAGTCGGTGAAGATGTGGCAGCGATCGTACTTCTATGTCAAGAGCGTCTTTGCGAGGGGCGATTGGGTCAACCTGCCAGCTTTCGAAGTCGGCCCGCCGGCTGGGAGACTTCCCAACTGGTCGTACCGGGCCAAGTCGCTGACGCCTGCGGGAGTCGGTGCCGTCGCGCGACTCCGAGTGCTGACGCAGTCGGAGGGCTTGACTGGTCCAGACCTGCTGGCCGCCTTCGTGGCGGGCCGAGTTCTCCCGCTCCAAGGTCGCCCCCACATGATATGCCAAATGAGCGGGCACCGTGACCCCAGTCGGATGTGCACCAAGGACATGCCTCATGAGGAGGTGGCCTATATGGTGAACTACCTCTCGGATAGCAAGCTCCTGGAGGACTGGCGGTTTGGCAAGGAGCCGTACTCCCGCGCCAACCCCCCACCCACAGTGAGTTGCATTTTCTTTCTTTGGATTGTCTTCTTTCTTGCCGAGTTTGTTTTGTGCGGCCTGACCAGTCGGCTTTGGTCAGAATCCCCTCCTCCATCCACCAGCCGGCACCACGGGGCCGGCCCACGAGTTCCTTGCCGACCGGGCAGAGAGCAATGTCGACGACCCCGATCTGGGAGCGGCGGCTTTGGAAGACGACGCGGAGGGAGGAGGCGGCCCCCGGCTCGGGGCCAGCCTAGAGGACTGGCCTGATGATGATGAGGAGGTCGCCCCTGCCATCGGCCAGGAGCCAGCCACCCCGGCGCGAGCTCTTCTGCCGCGCCGGGTGCTCTAGGCGGCGGGAAGAAGCGTAGGGCCGTGCCGACCTTGTTTGGTAGTTGGCCGAAGAAGCCCAAGAGTTCGGCTGCGGCGACCCGGCGGGACGAGGCGGCTGCGAAGGCCATCCGCTTCCATAAGGAAGTGAAGAAGCCGCCATTGGTCTCCGCGTGAGTATTCCGTCTCAATGCTTTATTCTTTCTTTGTGGCTTTGTCTGAGTTTTTTACTTGCTTCCCTTGCTTCAGGGCTCCCCTCACTCTTGAGAGGGTCGTCGCCGCCTCCGTCATGGGGTCAGCGGAGACGTCCGCCTCCACTCGGCGGATTGACCCTGCCGCCGACCTCCGGGAGGTGATGGAGTGGAATGCGCAGGAGAAGCGCAACGAGGAAGAGGCCGCCCGCCTGGAGAAGGTGGAGGCCGATAAGGCGGAGGCCTCCGCCAAGAAGAAACTGGCCGGGGCTGAAGCCATCGCCGCGACGAAGCGACATGCTGAGGAGGCCGCGCACTGCCAATCGGCGGTGTTCGTCACCCCGCTGAACTCTGCGCCGCCGCCTCCGGAGTTCATGGGGCAGACTGGGGAAGCCGGCGGCGAGAACCCCATCTTGGAGAGGGAAGGCGGCGACTCCTCCACACCGGACGTGATCGTTCCGCCGCCACCTCCACCGCCGTCTGGGGGCGCGCAAGGCGAACAGCCGGCGGACCCGCCCGTGCTGCCGACTGAAGATGAGGCCATGGCGAGGCTACTCCTTCAAGTCGGCTCGCCAACGCTCCACTGTCTTGAGAAGGCGACTTTGGCGCCACACCCCCTGGAGACCGGCACCGCCAGCACGGCGATCCCAGACGCCGAAGCGACGAGCACCGCACCCATTGGGTGGGTGCAAGGAGGCGGCACGGGGCCGCTGAACCAGGCGCTTCTGGACGTCCAGACGAAGGTGCGAGCTGAGGGCGACGCGATCCAGAACTGCATCAAGGCATACCTGGCGTCGCGAGCAGCCATCCGGGTATGCTTTCTCTTTGGTCCTCTTTTTTTCTTGTTTTTGTTCCTCTCTGTGGGGGTGCGCTAGCGCACCCACTGGGTGTAGTCCCCGAGTTTCGGGCCGGCTGCTGAGCAGGTGGCCCAGAACTCCTATTGGTGAGTTCCGGGTACTTACTTCTGTCTGAAATATTTTGTCGCAGGACTACCATAACCTCCGTGTTACTGCCTTCAACCGCGACATTGAAGAGCTGGGCAAGCGGACCGCTGACTTGTCGGAGAGCCGGAGTGAGTTCTTTTTCTTCTTTGCGGGGGCGCACTGGCGCACCCGCGGGCTGTAGTCCCCGAGATTCGGGCTGATGACTTAATGCCTTCTTTCTTCTTTCTCTTCAGAAGCCAACGCTGTTCTTCAACAGCAGCTGAGCGAAGCCAACTCCGTGTTGCGCGCCAAGGGGAAGGAGTGCAGCAAGCTCGCCACAGAGCGCGATCTGCTGGCCACTCAATTGGCAGAGCAGAGGGAGCTGCTTGCGAAGACGCAGAAGGAGGCAGAAGAGGCGGAAACCGCCCTCCTGGCCGAGTTCGCGAGCGAGCGCTCCTCCTCGACTGACAGAGAGGCAATGCTGGCCTCCGGCTTCCATGAGATTGAAGACATTGTTGATGGTGAGTTTCTTTACTTTCTTTCTTCGAGCTGCCAATTATAAATCATGCCGACTCCCAGTTTTTGACTTGTTTCTTCGTTTCTTCCGTCTTGGCAAACTTCTTCCCTGGGCACTCACAGGCCGCCATCCAAGCCATCAAGGCTGACCGTGAAGGTCGGAGGGCAGAAGGTGCAGAGATCGCCGCCGACGCCCCCCGAACCCTTGATGAGCATATCCTGAGCATCGAGGCTCACCTTCGGCCGACTCACTGGATGCTGCGCCGGCTTCAACGTGTCGGTGCCCAGGCGATTGCTGCCTTGTGGCCGGACATGCAGGCTCCGTGCACCCCTAGTCGGACTGCCGACTGGCTGGAGGTCGCGGCTGGTCGTCTTGAAGCCTGGAAAGGTTCCTCGGCCCGAGCTGGAGCGCGCCGGCCTTGGAGTTCGTTAAGGCGTGGTATCCGGGGCTGGACCTAGACCGGCTGGCCACACTCCGGTCAGAGGCTCAGCTGGAGCTGGCAGCCGCGGAAGACGCCCTCGTCAAGCGTGCGGCGGCGATCGCCGAGTACACCGACACCAGCATCTTCGTCCCCGAGCGGTCTAAAGACGGCGAGGAGGTACCGCCGGAGTGGTTTGGGATGAACCCAGACTACGGCGAGGACTCGGCGGAGGTGATCGGTTCCACGCCGAGGAGGAAGGCGAGGCGGAGGACGGAGGCGAGGCGGAAGAACCAGAAGATGGAGCGGACGGCCAGCCTCAGCTCGACCGTGCCTCCAGCAACGAGCCGCGTGCGACCGAGCCGACTGCCGCCAGGAGCGATCGAGCCGAGACTGCCCAGCCGGCCGCCCCAACGCCCGACGCTGCCGTCTCCTCCGACCCTCCGAATCCGTCTGCCGCATCTTAGGCTGCCGCCTCATCTTTATTTTATCTGCTTTGATAGTCTTTGAAGAACTTGTTAATTTGCACAATTCCACCCGCGGGGTGTATTTTGAACTTCTCCTCGAAGATTCAGCCAAGGGCCTATGCTATGTAAATATTTATCCGAATTCTATCTTTTCTTGCTCATTGCTCTTTTGGCTTTTTTCCTTTGCCGCTTTCCCTTAGTTGCCTATCTTGCCAGTCGGACAGCCGCTCTGCGGACTGCCATTGGATCAAATGCTTGGCTACTTTGGGAAGGCAAGTACTTAGCCATTTTAGAGTTTTTTTAGCAAGTTGAATAGAAGGCGGTGAGCCGACTGCTTAATAGTCGGTTTGTGAAAAGAAAAAAGGAAGGCTGGAAGCCGGCTTAAGCTATGTTTTATGCTTTGAGTCCTTAGCCATTTTTCATGTGAACGCCCATTCTACCTTACTCCTGCCCCCCGTACAGTCGCTCTACGAGCTGCGGCTTATGACAGGAGATGGCTTAGGCGCCACACACTACTTGTCCGGCTGCAGGAAGCATTTCATAGTGCAAGGCGGCAAGTCCCCGGGCCGACTTGTCGAGCCCAGTGCCAAGCGGCATAACAAAGAGTAACATACTCGTAGGCATAACTTTTATCATATAGACAAAAGAGGCCAGTCCCCGAGCTCGTCTCGGGGGCCCCGAAGTCTTGGTACTTTAATACAAAAGGTAGCGTGGTACATACTGCATCAACTGTAAAATCTTCGGAGGAGATTTGCATTCCATGGCCGCTCTGTCTCTTTGCCAGAGTTGTCCCTCTTGCGTGCTCGGGGCTTCTGAGCGTCAATTAGGTAGTAGGAGTCATTGCCCAGCACTTTGCTGATGATGAAAGGGCCTTCCCAAGGTGTCGACAGCTTGTGCTGGCCGGCTGTTCGCTGGATCAGCCAGAGCACAAGGTCGCCTTCTTGGAAAGATCTTGGCTTGACCTTCCTGTTGTAGTATCGGTGCAGGCTCTGCTGGTAGATGCTGGACCGGCTGAGTGCCAACAGCCGGCCCTCTTCCAACAGATCGACGCCATCTTGACGTGCTTCTTGTGCTTCCTCCTTGGTGTACATGGTGACTCATGGGGAGTCGAACTCTATGTCCGTTGGGATGACGGCTTCGGCACCGTAGACGAGGAAGAAAGGCGTGAAGCCGGTTGACTTGTTTGGAGTCATGTGCAGACTCCAGAGGACGGCTGGCAACTCATCGAGCCAGCAGCCAGCCGAGCGCTCCAGAGGCTCGACTAGTCGGGGCTTGATGCCGGACAGGATGAGGCCGTTTGCTCGCTCCACCTGGCCGTTTGACTGTGGATGGGAGACGGACGCTAGGTCCAGTCGGATGCCCTATGTTGCGCAAAAACGGGCCAAGGCACCTTTGGCAAAATTTGTGCCGTTGTCGGTGATGATGCTGTGTGGTATTCCGTACCGAATTGTGATATCGGAGATGAAAGTCACGGTAGTCGGACCGTTCAGTTTCTTGATTGGCTTCTCTTCTATCCACTTGGTGAACTTGTCCACTACGACAAGTAAGTGAGTTAAGCCACCTCGTGCCGTCTTGAATGGTCCCACCATGTCTAGACCCCAAACTGCGAAAGGCCAGGCAATGGGGATGGTCTTGAGTGCAGAAGCCAGCTGGTGCGGCTTGGAGCTAAACTTCTGGCACCCTTTGCATTTTTGGACCAATTCCTTGGCCTCTTCTAAGGCAGTCGGCCAGAAGAAACCATGTCGAAAGGCTTTTGCGACGAGTGCTCTTGAAGCCGCATGGTGGCCGCACTCGCCTTGATGGATGTCTTTGAGAATTGCTTGGCCTTGCTCTGGCTCTACGCAGCGCTGGTAGACATCAGTGATGCTGCGCCTTACTAGCTCTCTGTTGACTATGGTGTAGGCTGCCGCTCGGCGTTGTACTTGCCGAGCTGAGGTCTCATCAGTCGGCAGCTCTTTGCTCACCAGGAATTTGAGGATGGGCTGGGCCCATGAGGGTGCTACTATTTCTTTGATTGCCAGAACTGTGACTTGGACGAGGGCGGTTGGGCTGGCTGGCGGCGGGTTGGAGTCAACAACCGCTTGCTGGGTTAATGAAGTCCCCGGGCCGACTGGCACGGCTCTTGGCCAAGTTCTGGAGTCTTCGAGCCCGCCGCCGCAGTCCCCGGGCCGGTCTTGACTGTGGTGACTTTGGAGCCATCTGCCAAAATCCCCGTACCGTCTGCCGGGGCTCTGGAGTTGGATCCGACTTCTTTGGGAGGAGCCGACACGAAGATGGAGTCTGATTCTGGTGAAGGCTTGACAGACGGCTTGAGGAGGCGTTGAAGGGCGACGCCGGATGGTATTGCTTGGCGGGTAGAGCCGATTCGTGCCAAGGCGTCTGCTTGGTCGTTGTCGTTTCTTGGCACATGGAGGAACTCGCACCCCTCGAAATACCCACTGAGTTGCTGCACGAGGAAATGGTAACTCGCCATGTTTGCATCTTTGGCGTCCCAGTCGCCAGATGACTGTTGGACCACTAAGTCCGAGTCACCATAACACAGGATCTGGCGAATGCCAAGTTCTTTGGCAAGCCGGAGCCCGTGAATGAGCGCCTCGTACTCGGCGACATTGTTGGAGGTGGCAAAATGGATTTGCAGTGCGTATTTGAGCTTGTCGCCTTTAGGGGAAGTGAGGACGACGCCCGCTCCCAAGCCGGTGCGCATCTTGGAGCCGTCGAAATGCATCCGCCAATGGGTGGAGTCGAGCACTGGAGGTAGGTACTAGGTCTTGGCCCAGTCAACGAGAAAGTCGGCCAGTGCTTGTGACTTGATGGCGGTGCGGGGCTGGTAGTGGATGGTGTAGGGAGCCAGCTCTATGGCCCACTTGGCCACTCGGCCAGAAGCATCTCGGCTTCCGATGATCTCGGCAAGTGGGGCCGTGCAGACCACAGTGATTGGATGCTCTTGAAAGTGAGGCTTCAATTTCTTGGCGGTAAAGTGTACGCCATAGCACATCTTCTGGTAGTGGGGGTAGTTCTGCTTGGAGGCCGACAGTACTTCGCTCAGGTAATATACCGGTCTCTGGACAGGTAGTGCCTTGCCTTCCTCCTTGCGTTCTACTACAATGACCGTGCTGACTACCCGGCTGGTGGCGGCGATGTACAGGAGCATAGGTTCCTTAGGAGTCGGAGCCGCCAGAATGGGGGGAGTAGTCAGCATCTTCTTCAACTGGAGAAAAGCTTCGTCCGCCTTGTGGTTCCATTCAAAGAAAGTGGTCTTCTTCATGAGTTGGTATAAGGGGAGAGCTTTCTCGCCCAGCCGACTGATGAACCGGCTGATGGACGCCAAGCAGCCGGTGAACTTTTGTACGTCCAACAGTCGGCTGGGTACCTCCATCCTCTCAATGGCCTTGATCTTTACAGGGTTGCATTCTATGCCGCGTTCAGAGACCAGGAAGCCAAGGAGTTGGCCGGCCGGTACTCCGAAGACGCATTTCTCGGGGTTGAGCTTGATCTGGAATCAGTGCAGGTTCTCAAAAGTCTCCTTGAGGTCTTCCAGCAGTGTTCCATGCTTTTCTATCTTCACCACCACATCGTCCATGTAGACGTGGGCGTTTCTCCCGAGTTGCTTGAGGAGGCACTTCTGCATGCAACACTGAAAGTTGGCGCCGGCATTCCTCAAGCCGAACGTCATGGTGAGGTAGCAGAAGGCTCCAAACAGCGTGATGAAGGCAGTCTTCAGTTTGTCAGCCGGGTTCAGCTTGATCTGGTGATATCCTGAATATGCATCCAAAAAGCTCAACAGCTCGCATCCGGCAGTGGAGTCTATCACCTGATCAATTCTTGGTAGAGCAAACGGGTCCTTGGGGCAGGCTTTGTTGAGGCTCGTGTAGTCAATACACATTCGCCACTGCTTGTTCTTCTTCAGTACCAGGACCGGATTGGCTAGCCACTCTGGAAAGAATACTTCCATAATGAAGCTGGCCGCTAGGAGCCGGGCTATTTCTTCTCCGACAAATCTTCTCTTCTCTTCTGATAGGCGGCGCAGGGGCTGCCTGACGGGCTTTGCATCAGATCGGACATGTAGCTTGTGCTCGGTGAATTCCGTCGGTACACCTGGCATGTCTTTGGGGGACCATGCGAAGATGTCCCCATTCTCACGGAGGAAATCGACGAGCTCGCCTTCCTATTTGCCGTGGAGGTTTGCGCCTACGACAGCGTACCTCTCTGGGTGCTCCGGATCCAAGGGTATCTTCTTTGTCTCCTTGGCCGGCTTGAACGAACCCTTAGCCTCTAACTCCTTTGGGTTGGGCGATACCTCTGGCTACTTGCCGGCCATCGCCACAACCCGTTCAAGGAGCCGCTTCTCGGCCGCGATTACCAGGGACTCGGCTAGCCGACTGCTCTCAGCTGCACAGGCAGACGACTTCCAGTAGTCGCCGGCTATGGTCAAAATCCCCCTGGAACTGGGCATCTTCATTTTGAGGTAGGCGTAGTGGGGGACTGCCATGAACTTGGCCAAGGCGGGTCGGCCAAGTAGTGCATGGTATGGGCTCTCAAGGTCCACCACCTCAAACCAAACTGACTCTCGGCGGAAGTGATCTTTGTCTCCGAAGAGGATGTCCATCAGGATCTTGCCGATTGGTGAGCAGGAAAGCCCAGGAACAATGTCGTGGAACACAGTCCGACTGTTCTGAAGCTGTCTTTGCTTGATTCCTAATTTCTCCATGGTGTCCTTGTACAGGATGTTAATGTTGCTGCCTCTGTCTATCAGAACTCACGAGAAACGAGCAGCTCGTCTATCCGTGGAAAAGGTGGCATCCAGGACCAAGGCATAAGATCCCAGACTCGGCATCACCTCTGGGTGATCAGCCCTGCTCCAGCTGATAGGCTTTTCGGACCAGTGCATGAACTCTGGCGTCTCTGATGCTACTACATTCATCTCTTGTCGCTGCAGCCGCCTGCTGCGTCGATCATCAGCCATACTGGTAAATACCATGTAGGTTCTGTGTTCTTCGGGGTATTCATCTTGTACTGCACCGACTGGCCTGACAGACGGCTGCTGGGGCAGAGGCGGTGGCGGCTTCCCAGCAGGCGGGGGAGGTAGGAGGCCGTCTCCTTTGGCGTTCCTGGTGAGCCAGTGGCACTTCCGGGTGGTGTGATTCAACGGCTTCGCGCCGCTATGGAACTTGCAAGGACCATCCAGGGTTTGCTCGTATGAGAAGGCCGGCAACCAGTTGGGCTTGCCACCTTTCTATTGCTTGGGTGGAGGCTGCCCATCCGGCTGCTGGGCTTCAACTGTAGTGACCTGCCGGCTGCTGGAAGCCGGCTGCGGGGCCTTGCGCTTGTGGTTGCTCTGCTGTTGCCGCCGACTGGCATCCCCCGCCGGAGTTCTTGGAGCTTGAGGGGCCACTTTGCTAGTTGCGCTAACTTGAATCTCCGCCTTCATGGAGGAGTCAGCCGTGGTACTTGTTTGCTATGATCAACAACTCGTCGAGGGTTTCTGGCTCGTCGCAGAGGAGCTTGTGCTTGAGGAGGGTGCCTTCTCTGCACCCGGCGGTGAAGTACTCGATAGCCTGCACCTCGTGCATGCCCTCGCAGGAGTTCCGAAGCTCGGCCCAACGCGTGAGGTAGTCGCAAGTCGACTCGTCAGGACCTTGCATGCACAAGGAGAGCTGATGAGGCTTGGGAGGACGCTTGTACGTGCTGGTGAAGTTGCAGACGAATGCTTCGGTGAAGTCGACCGAGCTGTTGATGCTACGGGGCTTCAGGCTGTTCAGCCATGTCCGGGCCGTGCCCTTGAGCATGAGCGGAATGTATTTTACGGCGACACGCTTGTTGCCATTCGCTATGCTGACAACCATGGAGTAGTCGACTAGCCAGTCTTCCGGCTTCATGGAGCCGGTGTACTTGGGCGTGTCTCTTGGGAGCGTGAACCCTTTGGGAAAGGGCTCGTCTCGAATGCGGGGCCCGAAACAAGGCGGACCCAACTCATCTTCTTCTTCCAGCGCCAGGGATCGGTGAAGCCGGTCGATCCGGTGGCGGGCGTCGTTTTCCCCAACTCCCTCTCGGCGGCTGAGGCGGTCGCCAAGAGTCGGATGATCAACAGGCGGCGGGGAGACTCTCCTTTCCTTGCGAGGAGGAGGAGGCGGACAGTCGTCCCGTCGTTCTACTGCTCTCGGGCGGCCATCTCGGTCGCGCTCTATGGTAATGTGAGTCTGACTGTGGCTGACAGTCGGATCCTTGTCCTTTCTTCCTCGAGCGCCGCCAGTCGGCGTTCGAGACGTCGCGCCTTGGTCTCGGTGAAGGTCGTCGTTTTGCCGCTGCGGCGCCTCTGTGCGGTAGCCGGCCTCGTTCTGCGCGGCAGCCGCGTTGAGGAGCCGCTGGACTCGCTCCATTATCAGGCGGCGCTCTTCGCCCTCGAAATTGTTCAGCTCGTCCGCCGCCGCCTGGGTGGCTCGAATGTTCTCCGCAGGTGTAGCGTACACAGGACGACTTGCCCCAAACAGGTTGGCGATGGCTACGCCGCGCTGCTAGACCGTGCCAAGGCGGCTGGGGCCAGCTGGGGCTGGCGAGCCGCCAACAGCGCAATCCATCTCTCGCTGGCGGGCTTCTGACAAGCGTCTCATGCTAGCCAGCTTCTTCGCACCTTCGACGAGCTGAAGGCGGCGCGCCTCCAATGTCTCCGTGTCAGCGTCTTCCGGAATGGGCGCAGTCAGGTCTTGTAGCGCCGCGCCAAGTGGGTCGTGCGCTCCTCCGCCAGGGAGCTCGTCATGACTGATGACGAGCACCTCAGTGACAGTGCTTCCGCCGCTCTTCACATGAGGGAGAGGCTCATCGTAGACCACCACATTAGTGGGGAACACGTCGAGCGACGCGGTGTCGAAGTCGACCAGCATCGGGTCGGTGGAACCTACAGACTCCAAGTCCATGGCAGGCTCGCCGGCGACATGGAGTTGATCGAGGAGGCCCGCGAGGAGGCTCTCGGAGCCGCCCGTGCCTGCGTCGGATGCAGGTTCGTCGGAGATGCGAACCTTGCCGACAAGTTCGGCGAGGCAGCTAGCTGCGCAGGCGATCTCAACACCGTGCAGCGCATCGGCGCAAACTCCGTCTGGCGTGCCTGGCTGGCTGCGCTCGCTAGGGAGGAAAAGGGTTCCCGTCCAGAACAGGTCTCTGGATGGCGGTGTACCAGGCCCCACGGTGGGCGCCAAATGTCGGGGGTTGGGAGCGACATATGCCAAAGGATGGCTTATCATGGTGCGGGCGAGTAGAACGTCGCCGGTGCCTGGAAATGGGATGAGGCGTAGACATGCACGCTGGCGAATCTTACCCAACTTCAGGGCTCTCCGGGGAGATAATACCCCTACTGCTGCTCTGCGGGGTCTCCGCATGATTACTATGGCAAGTGTTTACACGATTGCTCCTTGAGCTGTTTCCTGGAGGTAGGAGAGGGCAAGGCTAGCTCTCTCCCTCCTATATGATCTGGTCTAGAGCTAATGGATTCCAACCATTTGAATGGGTGCCCTGGGGGGTTTATATAGGCCTACCTCCCAGGGGTACAATGGTAATCCGGCTGGACGCGGGCCCAGCCGTAAGTGCCTCCGGCCTCCGTCTTCTCCGACGACTGCTGGGGCCCGCCGACTGGCTAGGTACGGAGCCGACAGGCCGCGTCCGTCGCGGGCGGGTCTTGCCGGCTGCTGATTACTGTAGCCGTGCTTCTGATGACGCGGGCATGGTCATGGAGTCGTGGCAACAGCCCCGCCGCCTGGCGGGCGATCACTATTGCCACTCTCCGTCACATCTGATTAATGGCGCTTGGGCCCCGGGGGAGGATCTGGCCGACTGTTGGGGGCCGACTCCCAACGGGTCCGACTGGGGGCGCACCTGCCGTCTCCTGGGGTCCCACTGGCTGGTGGGACCCGTCGCCCCAGGGTCGTACAGACAAGCCGTCGTGGGCGCAGGATTCGGTCCTCTGGTGCTGATGTCAGGGCTGGCACGACAACAGTGCCACGCCGCACGGAGATCTTCCTGGGTACGGCGTGTTGTGGCCATGCCTGCCCCTGGTTAGGGGCAGGAGCGGGCTTTACTATAGCCATTCCCCGTTCCGTCCCTCTTGATGAGGATATGGGGTTTGTCGGAGTCGCGGTCCGACTCCCCAAGGTCGGCTTCTTGGGAAGTCGGCTGTCAGGAGTTGGCTTATCCTGAAGTCATTCCTGGGACTCGGCCGCGAGTGGCTAGTCGGTTGCCTTGCCACCAACTTCTCTAAAGGCGGCTCCGTGTCCTGGAATCTTGAGGGGCGTAGCCTGCCCCGATGTCTTGAAAGGTTCTGGGGCTCGGGTTAGCCTACCCGTGGCCCATTACTCTGACACCCCGGGTTAACCTGCCTTCATCAAGTAAGCCACTCCTATCCAGGTAATCCTGGCATGACCCATCGAACGTTTGACAAGTCAATCTTTTACAGACCCTGAACTTGTCATAGTTAAAACGGTGATTGGTTAATTGGAGGCCCATCTTAAAAGGCTTTGTTAAATGGTTTAACTCAGAGGCCTGGCAGCCCATGAAAAGCCTCGATTTGGAGCCTGGCTGCTCGTAAAGAGCCTCGCATATTTTCCTATTTTAATTTTGTTTGTTGACAATCATAAGTATTTTTTGATAAACCGGCATCCTTGATCCGGCTTGCTTTCCAACCACCAGCTGTTAGCTCATGATCAGTTATAAACCGTTGGTTACTGACCCGGTATGGTTTGACTAAATCACCCGTGTTATGAAGAAAATCCGGTAGGTATACCGGTCCAGTTTAATAGATAGACCAGCATTATGAAGATGAGATTATCAAACGTATCGGGTTGGTGTTAAACACCTTTGCTGTATACACATTTGCTCACTCAATGAGGTATGTTGTGTACATTGTTTTTTGTACAAACACTTGATTATTCAGCTCAAGTACTATATACTTCTTGCATATTATGACATGTTTAGCGGTAAACCGCTAGACACTTTTAAGTTTTTTGTACCCAGGAAGGCAAGTCATCATAGACTATGCATAAAATATATCCTGAAGGGCGGCATAGATTGTCACAAAGGGCTATGAAGCATGCTCGATGGCATGGCAGATAAACAAAGTTTCAGCTATCCTATTACATGAAGCTTTAAAGCGGCTCAACAGTGCCATTGTTTTTGACAGTAGCCATATAAACCGGCGACCGGATCAGGACTCTTCATCACGACGGTTTGACGGTTGCGGATCAGTTGGTGTACGCACTTCTTCATCCCGCCCCAGCCGCTGGAAATCAGCCGTTGATGAGTCGATTCCGGTTAAAGCTTGGAATACTGCTTCTTCATGGATAAGATCAGAAGGGTTAATATCAGGGGCATAAGTGTGCTTACGAATCGGAGGCACAAGTTCTTCGACTTCATGGATCTCGGCCTACTGTCTTTTCCCTTCTGCATCATAAAACGGTTGAAAATGGGACAAATCGGTGTCTTCAGCTAATTTGCTGGCCGCTGGCCGCATCTGTTTGGTCAACCGCCGAAGATCATCATTGTCAAAGTTTGAACCGTCTTCTTTCACGCCTGGATACCCTTTAATGATATCCTCCGCTTCAAGATCTGGAATCCAAGCCTTGGCTCGAATAAGGGCAGTTAATGCTCTGGCTCTTGCAGCAGCTCTTTTCAACTTGGCAATACGCGCCGGTAACATGCCCAGCTACTCAAGGGTTTCCTTAATCAACGTTGGCGCCGGTTTTTTATAAGCTGTTGTACTAATGGCTCGCTGAGATCCAGAGTATAGCTGCTCAACCAATGTGTATGCTACTTTGAGCTTCATCCGCATATCTGTACCAAGATGAGTGATCCGAGTTCCTGCCAAAGATTTTTTCAACATCGTGGTCAATTTTAAGATTCATTGACTGATGCAACATACATAAGCAGATACTTACCAAAGATAGCAGAGGTCATAGCGTTGATTTGGCGCTTCAAACTGGCTAGTTCTTCAGCCACCGGTTTCAGGGCTTCCTCGGCATCTACGGCTCTTTTGGTCAAACCGGCTTTTTCGGTTTCCCATGCAGCACGATCTTGATTGAAGGATTCTTTCAATTTTTCCATTCCGGCCAGGGCCTGGGTCAGCTCCTCTTTGGCTTTTGCAGCTTCAGCTTGTTGCGACTTCACATTTTCTTGCAAGTCAGAGTTTTTGGCATCTTTGCTTCTCAGTTCAGCCTGCAACATTGAAGGTATCTTCAACAAAACAACATATATAGGCACTAAGTATAAAGCATATAACAAGTTATCCACTTCATACTTGGGGGCTAATGCTTATTTGCTCTCAAATACTACCTTCTATGCAAGTCTCCAGAACAATGCAAGCATTATCCTTGACACTTGGGGGCTAATGTATGTTTGTTCTAAACTGGCGGTGTGGAATAAAAACCGGATTAACTTGCCAAGTTAAACCGGCCTTTGGGGGCTATGCTACAGGATGTTATCTAATTTTTCAAACATGAGTTTTATCTATGATTGAAGACATGCCTTGGCAAGGATTAATGATGGGATGCTTAAAGTGTTACAAAGACCCGATTTATGATTGACAATCATAAAACGGCTCTTGGGGGCTACTTGGAATAGTATTTTAGCTATAAATCAATGTGCAAGGGAGAAGAATTTACCTCATATCGTTCTTTCATCAAATTCACCAAACCGGCTTCATACTCCCGGTTTGAGTGCAGACGGTTCAAGAAGCCGGAATGAAGCTCATCAGCGTTAAGATGAGCATAGTTTGATAAGTTATCCCCGGCAATTTGCTCTTCTTTGGCACTATGCTGAGCCAAAATTACGGGATGACCAGGAGAACTGTGGCCTGCTCCAGTAATAATAACGTCATCGCCTTGGCCTTCAGGATTTTGGGCGGATGATGATGGAATTTCAGTATCTTTCATTGGATTAGCCCGGTTTGGTTCTGCCGGTTCAGCATCAGGGGCGGCAGGCTCGACATCTGTGGGTTCGTCAGTATGTTGGCCGTCAAGGGCGGATCATCAAAAGTTTTTTCAGGATGGAGGCCTTCCGGTTCACCTGTTTGCTCTGGTTCAACTCTTGGTTCTTCTTCTTCAGCAATAGGGTCTTCTGGCAGATTGGTGACCCGAGCTTTCTTGCTGGGTCTGGCTTTGGCCCCGAAAACAGAATAAAAAGGGTTAACATCCTGTTCAAAAGATGTAGGGCGCATTGAAAGGAAAGGTTTTTCGTAACTCACCCAGCCACAGTTTTCAAAGGGGGGAGTTGAGTTGCTGTCGATTCACCAGAAGAGGAAGGAGGTGTCACTTGATAATTTGAATCGGACGGATTAAGAGGCTGTCTGAAATAACCTGCCTTGGGTTAAGAATGGTCAGAAGTAGGAGAGACCTCAGACCGATGCTTCCGAACCGGAGTATCAGGTAAACCGGTAGAGGTGACCTGTTGGCCACTGTGCCGAGTTGTCCGGCGAGCCTCATGCTGTTGAGTCTTCAAAATAAATGTTGGATCCAAGTGAGCAAGAGGATGAGAAAAGCTTACTTTCTGGATTGTTTGGCAAGTTTTTTGTGTTGGCATAGAGTCTGAACCGGAGGGAAGGGTAATTACCTCTACGTCCTCAGCCTGACTAGCTTCGGCCTCCTCCCGAGGAAGATCATTGTTAACAAGATACATAAAAAGAGAGCCAAGTGAGTCAAGTTCTACCTCAGCTTCTGGGTCATCAGTATCATCATCAAGTTCCATAGCAATCCGGTCAGCCGTTTTCCGCTTTGATGTCTGTTTTACGGCTTTTGTCTTCGGGCGGGTTGGTTTGGCCACTTTATCTCCAATTGGCTTTGCTGCTTTCTCTATGGATTTTCGTTTCCAGAAAGGGTCATCACCCTATACATATAAAGAAGAAGGGTTACAGCTTGTATAAGTCAAAGATATTAGAGATGAAGAGGAAGTGTAATGCTTACAGCAGGCGGTTTGTTCTTGGTGTAGAAGGGATTCAGACCGGTTTGACTACAGACCAGTTCTGATTCATTCAGAATTTTCTTTACCCCTTCAGTAACTTCTTCCTCAGATAATTGGATGTTGCAGTGGCGTTGAGGATCGTCAACCTCACCGGTATATTCACACATTAAACCGGGACGCCGGCTTAGAGGCAAGATACCCCAGGATATCCAATAGCGTACAAAATCCACACCTGTTAAACCGTTTGCCATAAAGGCGTGGAGCTTGGAGATTTGAGGAGCGTATTTTGCCCTTTCTGAGGAGCTCAGGCGTTGTGGCATTGGGTGAGTATTGGATAATCTATGATCTCGGAAGCCGTGGAGGGGATTCTCATCTTTAGGCAAAGTGTCTCTGCAATAGAACCATGTTTGGTTCCATTCCTTTGGGTGGCTATGGTGTTTGGCATGAGGAAATTCCACTTCTTTCCGCTTCTGAATCGAGACACCACCAAGCTCTGTATTCGGGCCATTCACAAACTCTGTGTGCCAGTTGAAGTGAAAGAAATCCCAGAACAATTCTGCAGTTGGTTCTTCCTGTAAATAGGCTTCATAGAAGACTTGGAAATTTCATAAGTTGGAGACTAAATTGGGACCAATATCTTGTGGATGCAGTTGGAAGCTGGCAAGCACATCTCGATAAAATTTTGACCCTCGCGGTTTGAAACCACGGCCTATATGGTCAACAAAGATTACCACTTCACCTTGTCTTGGGGTTGGAGGATTCTCAGTTCCTGGGGCTCACCATTTGATCTCAGTTTTTTTAGGAAGAGAGCCGATGTAGGATCGAAAGTATGTCTAGAGGGGGGGGGGTGATTAGACTACTTGACCAAATAAAAACTTAACCTTTTCCCAATTTTAGTTCTTGGCAGATTTTAGCTAATTTAGGACAAGTCAAGCAATCATCACATAATTCAAGCAAGCATGCAAAGAGTATATAGGCAGCGGAAAGTAAAGCATGCAACTTGCAAGAATGTAAAGGGGAGGGTTTGGAGAACTCAAACGCTATTGGAGACTCAGATGTTTTTCCCGTGGTTCGGATAGGTGGTGCTATCCTACATCCACGTTGATGGAGACTTCAACCCACGAAGGGTAACGGTTGCGCGAGTCCACACAGGGCTCCACCCAAGGGCAACGATTGCGCGAGTCCACACAGGGCTCCACCCACGAAGGGTCCATGAAGAAGCAACCACCCACAAAGGGTCCACGAAGAAGCAACCTTGTCTATCCCACCATGGCCATCGCCCACGAAGGACTTGCCTCACTAGCGGTAGATCTTCACGAAGTAGGCGATCTCCTTGCCCTTACAAACTCCTTGGTTCAACTCCACAATCTTGTCGGAGGCTCCCAAGTGACACCTAGCCAATCTAGGAGACACCACTCTCCAAGAAGTAACAAATGGTGTGTAGGTAATGAACTCCTTGCTCTTGTGCTTCAAATGATAGTCTCCCCAACACTCAACTCTCTCTCATGGGATTTGGATTTGGTGGAAAGAAGATTTGAGTGGAAAGCAACTTGGGAAGGCTAGAGATCAAGATTCATATGGTAGGAATGGAATGTCTTGGTCTCAACACATGAGTAGGTGGTTCTCTCTCAGAACAAATGAGTTGGAATGATGTGTGTGTTCTGATGGCTCTCACCTTGAATGAGAAAGAGGTGGAGGGGTATATATAGCCTCCACACAAAATCAAACTGTTACATAGTTTTCCAATCTCGGTGGGACCGAATAAATAAACTCGATCTGACCGAAGTAGTAAACCTAGTGACCGTTAGGAATTTCGATGGGACTAACATGCAACTCGGTAGGACCGATTCGGTTAGGGTTTGGGCATAACGTAATCTCGATGAGACCGATTACACAAACTCGGTGAGACCAAATTTGGTAACTAGCTAACCAGAGAGTTGGTCAGGCAAACTCGGTGGGACCGATTTGCTCTTTCGGCGAGACCAAGTGGAACTCGGTGAGACCGAAAAGTTACAAAGGGGAAACACTGAGCTTACATTGCAATCTCGGTGGGACCGATTCGCTCTTTCGGTGGGATCGAAAAGTTACGAAAGGAAAACAGAGAGTTTGCAACCCCATCTCGGTGAGATCGAGATCCCTATTGGTAGGACCGAATTGCTAGGGTTTGGCAGTGGCTAATGACAAGTGAAACTCGGTGGCGCCGGATAGGAAGAATCGGTAGGACCGAGTTTGGCTTAGGGTTTAGGTCATATGTGGATATGGGAAAGTAGTTGAGGGTTTTGGAGCATATCACTAAGCACATGAAGCAAGAGGCTCATTAAGCAACACCTCATCCCTCCTTAATAGTATTGGCTTTTCCTAAAGACTCAATGTGATCTTGGATCACTAAAATATAAAATGAAGAGTCTTGAGCTTTTGAGCTTGAGCCAATCCTTTGTCCTTAGCATTTTGAGGGTTCCACTTTCACATCCATGCCATGCCAATCATTGAGCTTTCCTAAAATAATCATCTTGGAATAGCATTAGCTCAATGAGCTATATGTTGTTATGAATTACCAAAACCACCTAGGGATAGTTGCACTTTCAATCTCCCCCTTTTTGGTAATTGATGACAACATATAGATCAAAGCTTCGACAAATGATAATAAGCATGAAATATATCGTCGCTTTGAGAAGTATGTGATAAGTAAGAGCTCCCCCTAAATTTGTGCATATTTAATATTTGCTTTGGTCTGCAAATGCACAAAGAGTTAGAGTCATGGGTTACTCTTCCATGTCACATACATCTTGGTGGAGCGCTCAAAATGATAAGAATGAAATACATGCACTCATCACCAAGAATAGTGAATGATCACACAAGATAGATAGTATAATAGAAATAAGCAAGCATTAAGTGTAGCTTATGATCAAACACATGATCATCAATGTCTCACGAGCAAGGACATAGTATCTCACACAAAAGCAGAAAAGGTTCGAAAAACCACCAAATAAAGCAAGAGAGAAAAGCAAGCAACACTCTCTCTCTCGAAGCCTATGATCTATACATCTTCTCCCCCTTTGGGAACAAGTTACCAAAAAGTTCCTAGAAAATGCATAGCACTAGATCGACGCTCAGGCTTGATTTTCTGGTGGTGGTGGAGTCCGGATCACTCCAAGGACGAAGGCTTCTGTAGATGTTGAAGTAGTCGCTGGAGTTGGAGCTGAAGTAGATGCTGGAGCTGAGGCTGTAGCTGGTGCTGAAGTGGTGGCTCTGGTGTCAGCAACTGGCACGGCAGATGACCTCGGGCCTCGTGGCACTCTAGAAAAAGCATGAGTCGTGGTCCTGCCTCTCCTCTCATTCATGTCCTCCTGGAGCTGCTCCACGGCAGACTGAACTTCCGTTACCTTGACGTCCAAGTCATAGAACTTCTGTTCCATGATCCTCTCTAGGCTCTGCTGATTCTTAGTGAGGGTGGCAGACTTTGCTCAATTCTCAGCGTGGATGCAATCAAGTAACCAAGCTGCTCTTGTTTGGTCTTCAAGAAGTACTCAGATGCCTCCTCTTGAGTAGGCATCTTGGCAGCTTTCTCCTTCCTCGCCTTCTCCTTCTTTGCAAATGCTTGAGCAGATGATGGCTCGTTCTCAGTCATCACAACTTCATTGTCCTCGAAATCTGGACGGATGGGCAAGTGTTCCTTATCCAACAAATATACGCCCGTGCCCATCTTGGAGTTGATGAGCTCCTGAATCTGAGGGGCATATCCACAGCTCCTCTTCTAATCTGCGGCAGTCCTCTTAATTGTTTCCACTATGAGGATCATGACTTTGAATTTTTGAGGCACGTCAAAGACATGAAGCAAATTGATCGCGTGACCTCTGATCATCTTGTGATCTCCAGACTTGGGCAGAAGGGTGTGCCTAAGGATCCAGTTGATCGTAGGCAATCCTGATAGCAGATAATGCATTGAGGCAAACTTGAATGTGTCAAGAGCTTCATTAGGAATTTCCTTGTACATATTTGACATGGAGTTATGGTCCATCTTCTTCTTGGCATAGATATTCAAGTCCTCATCTTGCTCTTCTGGGGCATTGATGATCTGTGCCCACTCAGCCACTATAGATTGGTACCTTGTACCCTCAGACATCCATGTAATCCTCCCATCTGGATAAAAGTGTGCCGTGGAGTAGAACTGCATGATAAGTTCCTCATTCCACTTTGTGAGCTTCTGCCCAACAAAGTCAGCTACTCCACAAGCACTAAAGCTGTCAAATACTCCTGGGTAGTACTCCTCATTATCCTTGATATATGTCCAATCAACCCATCGCATATCACAGACAGTGGGCTTCTTATCTAGTAGCACAGTCTCATAAAAATCCTGCTGCTCCTTGGTGTGAAATCTGTAGTCCATGGCAGTCCTTCTCCTAGAAGCATATCTATCCATTTCCTGAGCCCTGAGTCTCTCCTAAGCTTCATATCCTCAGCCACAGGATGAGCATCGTTGTGGTCTGGGATCTTGGGCTTGAGCTTCCGAAGGACATTCTCTTCCTCATCCTCAGCAACAGTCTCAGGCACTGGGGCCTTGTTCTTCTCAGCTGCAGGAATGCTCCGTGTGTTCCTCTTGGGCTTTGGCTTTGGTGCTGGCTTGGCCTTGGAAGCAGCTCCCCCTGATTTTATGGCATCTCCCATTAGCTTAGGTGCCTTGGGCGCTGGTGCAGCTGCTTCTTCTTCTTCTTCCTCTTCCATGATGGAAGCTTTGCCAAGTACCGTAGCCACAGTCTTCTTCACCCTCTCCTTTCTCTTCTTGCCTTCAGCTGCAACTGGCTCTTGGGGAGTGGGCTTCTCAGCTGAGGCTCTTGCCTTTGACATGGGCTGCCTGCCTACTGGCCTTTTGATTTTCAGCCCTGGCTTTGTGCCTTGAGCTGGCTCAACTCTCTTGGAAATGGCCTCTTCCTCTGCCACATAGTCCTCATCTTCTGAATCTGAGGTTCTCTTCTTCCTTTGCCTAGTGGCAGCTTTAGGCAGGTTGTTGGGTGTGCTCCTGCTGTCATCATCTGAGGAACTTGAGGGACTAGTGCCCTCACTCAACTGCACTTGCTCCTCTGACAAGTTTTGGCTGTCACTCTGGTCTGACATGCTGCAAACTGACTGCTGACCCTGTGAGTAGATTATAGAAGAGATAGAGTGGATGAGCATCACAAAATGCAGAGATTTTTGCAAAAGAATGATCCAAAAACTTAGTTTTAGTTTCCCACTGAAATCATCTTGGATCTACCGACTTTCAAACTCGGTGATACCGAAGCAGTTTTGGAACCTAAACTGGTGAACTCGGTAGGACCGAGTCACAGTTCGGTGGCACCGAGACTGCTAGGGTTTCACTGAGTTCAAAAATCGGTCACACCGATAAGTAATTCTCGGTCAGACCGAGTCTCACTTGTGCAATGGCATAAGCCAAATCGGTGGGACCGAGTTTTTCAACTCGGTGGGTCCGAGATGGTTTCGGCGGAGACCTAAACCTAGAATTTTCGAATCAAACCTAATCTATGAGTGTTTTGACTGGATAGGAGTTTATCAAACGTGGCTAGAAACAATATGATCACAATGTACTAGGAATCAGATTGAGGAATAGCACAAAGATCAAGTCCATACCCTAGTTCGGCTGGGACTTGCTACGGCGGCAACGGCGGGGCAGAAATCCCGTTGACGGCGATGGAGACCAGCGACTGGAGGCTGCTGGCGGCGAGAAGACGATCCGGAGACCTCGAGGGCAGAGCAGGCTATCGCGCGTGCGAAGGGGTTCGGAGAAATTTCCAAATTTTGCCCGTGACTATATATAGCCCGACCCTGTCGGTGTGACCGAGTGGAACAACTCGGTGGCACCGAGATTCATAACTGCGTGCAGTTATTGAAACTCGGTGTGACCGAAAGGTTCAAGTCGGTTGCACCGAGATTGAAAACCTAGATCAACTTAATGATCTCGGTAGGACCGAAAGTGGAGTATCGGTCAGACCGAGAATCATAAAGAGGTTTTGGAAGTTTAAGTCTATGACGAATCGGGGACTCCGAGCGCTCCTCACACAGAGTGGTTCGAATCTGACTTGATCAAATTTTGTGATGCAGCATGAATAGAGTTTGAGACGAGAAAAGCATAGATAGCTAGAGGAGGTTCTTAGGCATTCTTGTCCATCCACTTGGCAAAAAGAAATAAAGCCGAACAATCAAAAACAACAAGTGGATGTCCTCAAATGAGTAAATTATGCAACCAGCATGCTCACACAATAAGATGGCAAATGAAATATGTGGCAAGGCATGCACAACCAATTCTAGCATCTATCAAGCAATTTGCGATGACTAGGTCATCTATATATGAGTATATTGACTTAGGAGTCAAGTGAGAACGCTTGATCATAGGTCATACTCATCGTTTAAGCTCAAGTGGGGTTACCACTTTTACATAAAGCATTGTTGTGTTCACATCTTTAGAGTTGCTTTAGCTCAAGTCTTAGAGTAAAGCTCCCCCTAGATGTGATATCCCTCCTAAGAGGGATGAACTAACCTTGGGTTTTGTCGATGATGACTTCATGTAGATATTGAAGATGTGGATGCTCAATGTTGATGTAGATCTCTTGGAGCTATCCATTTGAGTGAATTGCACTTTCAATACCTACATGGGTTAGTCCCACAAGGAACAAACAAGGATATCCATAGACATAGAGTGATGCACACAAAAGATGATGTCCATGAAAACTTTTAGGTTACCTTGTCCCTTGTCTTACCAACAAGAGGGTTTGTGACTCCTTGAACTGGTGCAAGATGTGGAAGTTGATTGCACTTGTTCTTGGCAAAATGATAAGAGTGAAGTATGTTGGTGGAGTCACCCTCAAGAACTCTCTAGTTCTTCTTCTTTTGGATCCACATCATCTTGATGGGAATCCTTGGAGTTGTAGTCGTACTTGATGAAGTAGAACTTGAAGTAGTCTTGGGAATCCACTTGACTAAGGCCTTAGGAGCTTCTTCAAATGCATCAATTTCCTCTTGAAGCTTGTCCTTGCCTTTTTGCTCGTAGTCTTGTGGTGGAAGATCATCTTGAGCTTGTGTCCCCTTGAAATAAGTATACTTCTCTTGTTGAGGGACAAACTTTGTCTTGGGGTATTGATCTTCTTCCCATTCAACTCCATTGGCATTGAACTTTCGTTCAAAACCAACACCTTGATTCTTCCGGTGCATTGCTTGCTTGCGCACAATTTCCTTGAATTGCTTACTCCCGGCAAGGCTTTTGTACACTCCTTTCTCTATAATTCCCTTCAATAAGCTATTTTCTTGCTCAAGTGTAACTTGGCTAAGAGAATCATTAGTGGAATCAAGAGAACTACTAGAAGCAACAATATTGAACTTAGCATAATCATTGTTACTACTAGAGGAAGAATCTTTCTTGTTAGACTTGACTTGAGGCATGTAAGTGGATAAGAGTAAACGCTTGGCAATGTAAGAAGAAGCCTCAATCTTCTCCTTATCATTGTCATTCGTTTTATCTTGATTAGCATGATTAATTGGTCTTTCATCCTAGTATTCATCACTAGAGTTGTCACCAAGCAAATCATCACCTAACAAGTCATCTTCGTCACTATTGAAATCAACATACTCGGGGTGTGTTACCTTAGGACCTTTGGTCATGAAGCATCTTCCAATTCCTTCATTTGGTGAGTCAAATATGTCGTAGGAGTTGGTTGACACAAGTGCTAGACCGGCAACACCTTCATCTTGAGTATCTTCGGAGTCGGAGTGATAACTTCTCTCGGAGTGGCTGTCGGAGTCGGAGCCGGATACCCATTCACCAACATGAGCTTGATGTCTTCGTCTTGTGTAGCTCCTTGATGATTTTTCCTTCCTTTCCGAATCCTTGCTTCTCCGTGAGTATCTTCGTTCATAACGATCATCTCTACTCCTTCTCTCTCTTGGTGGTGATCCTTTGCTTCTTCTTTTTGGAGAATCTTCTCTTCTCTTGTAGGGAGCCGTACACTCATTGGAATAGTGTCTGGGTCTTCCACAATTGTAACAGTTTCGCTCTCGACTAGAAGATCTTTTGTCATTGTAGGACCTTGACTTGGAGCTTCTATCTTTGCTTCTACTCTTGTAGAACTTGTTGAAGTTCTTCACCATTAAGCTCAATTCTTCATTGAAGTCTTGTTTTTCACTTGATGATGTAGGGGCTTCACATGAGGCTTTATAGGCACCACTTGATTTGTTGTGAAGTTCCTCTTTATCCTTAAGTGACATCTCATGAGCAACAATTCTTCCAATCACCTCTGTTGGCTTGAGATCTTTGTAATTGGGCATCATTTGGATCAATGTGCACACGGTATCATATTTTCCATCCAAGGCTCTTAGAATCTTCTTGATGATGAATTTATCGGTCATCTCTTCACTTCCTAAGCCGGCAATCTCATTTGTGATGAGAGCAAGCCTAGAGTACATTTCAGCGACACCTTCACCATCCTTCATCTTGAACTTGTCAAGTTGGCTTTGAAGCACATCCAACTTGGATTCCTTGACGGAGTCGGTACCTTCGTGCATATCAATCAAAGTGTCCCAAATTTCCTTTGCATTCTCAAGGCGGCTGATTTTGTTGAATTCTTCGGGGCACAATCCGTTGAAGAGAATATCACAAGCTTGAGCATTGTATTCCAACATCTTCAACTCATCCGCGGTAGCTTCACGGTTTGGTTCTCTCCCATCAAAGAAGTCACCTTGCAAACCAACACACACAATAGCCCAAATGGCGGGGTTATGTCCAAGAATATGCATTTTCATTTTATGCTTCCAACTAGCAAAATTAGTACCATCAAAGTAAGGACCTCTACGGTGATAATTTCCCTCGCTAGACGCCATACTCTCCTAGGTTGTGAAACCAAGGCTATGAACACCAAAAGCTATGGAGATCAAGCAAATGGAGACCAAAGCTCTGATACCACTTGTAGGATCGAAAGTATGTCTAGAAGGGGGGTGATTAGACTACTTGACCAAATAAAAACTTAACCTTTTCCCAATTTTAGTTCTTGGCTGATTTTAGCTAATTTAGGACAAGTCAAGCAATCATCACATAATTCAAGCAAGCATGCAAAGAGTATATAGGCAGCGGAAAGTAAAGCATGCAACTTGCAAGAATGTAAAGGGAAGGGTTTGGAGAATTCAAACGCTATTGGAGACTCGGATGTTTTTCCCGTGGTTCGGATAGGTGGTGCTATCCTACATCCACGTTGATGGAGACTTCAACCCATGAAGGGTAACGGTTGCGCGAGTCCACACAGGGCTCCACCCACGAAGGGTCCACGAAGAAGCAACCACCCACAAAGGGTCCACGAAGAAGCAACCTTGTCTATCCCACCATGGCCATCGCCCACGAAGGACTTGCCTCACTAGCGGTAGATCTTCACGAAGTAGGCGATCTCCTTGCCCTTACAAACTCCTTGGTTCAACTCCACAATCTTGTCGGAGGCTCCCAAGTGACACCTAGCCAATCTAGGAGACACCACTCTCCAAGAAGTAACAAATGGTGTGTAGGTAATGAACTCCTTGCTCTTGTGCTTCAAATGATAGTCTCCCCAACACTCAACTCTCTCTCATTGGATTTGGATTTGGTGGAAAGAAGATTTGAGTGGAAAGCAACTTGGGAAGGCTAGAGATCAAGATTCATATGGTAGGAATGGAATGTCTTGGTCTCAACACATGAGTAGGTGGTTCTCTCTCAGAACAAATGAGTTGGAATGATGTGTGTGTTCTGATGGCTCTCACCTTGAATGAGAAAGAGGTGGAGGGGTATATATAGCCTCCACACAAAATCCAACTGTTACACAATTTTCCAATCTCGATGGGACCGAATAAATAAACTCGGTCTGACCGAAGTAGTAAACCTAGTGACCGTTAGGAATTTCGGTGGGACAGACATGCAACTCGGTAGGACCGATTCGGTTAGGGTTTGGGCATAACGTAATCTCGGTGAGACCGATTACACAAACTCGGTGAGACCGAATTTGGTAACTAGCTAACCAGAGAGTTGGTCAGGCAAACTCGGTGGGACCGATTTGCTCTTTCGGTGAGACCGAGTGGAACTCGGTGAGACCGAAAAGTTACAAAGGGGAAACACTGAGTTTACATTGCAATCTCGGTGGGACCGATTCGCTCTTTCGGTGGGACCGAAAAGTTACGGAAGGGAAACAGAGAGTTTGCAACCCCATCTCGGTGAGACCGAGATCCCTATCGGTAGGACCGAATTGCTAGGGTTTGGCAGTGGCTAATGACAAGTGAAACTCGGTGGCGCCGGATAGGAAGAATCGGTAGGACCGAGTTTGGCTTAGGGTTTAGGTCATATGTGGATATGGGAAAGTAGTTGAGGGTTTTGGAGCATATCACTAAGCACATGAAGCAAGAGGCTCATTAAGCAACACCTCATCCCTCCTTAATAGTATTGGCTTTTCCTAAAGACTCAATGTGATCTTGGATCACTAAAATATAAAATGAAGAGTCTTGAGCTTTTGAGCTTGAGCCTATCCTTTGTCCTTAGAATTTTGAGGGTTCCACTTTCACATCCATGCCATGCCAATCATTGAGCTTTCCTGAAATAATTATCTTGGAATAGCATTAGCTCAATGAGCTATATGTTGTTATGAATTACCAAAATCACCTAGGGATAGTTGCACTTTCAGCCGATGCTAACCATCTCATCCAGTTGAGCCTCAGTAACCCGGGAACGAGCCCAGTTGCTGGCAGTGAATTGTTTGGCCATTGCAAGGCGAACAAACTGAAAATGAAAGGCCAGTTTATAAATTATGCATGATCATACACAAGAGACAAAGGAGTAAGAAACGTACTGATATAATAAATGGTACAACCCGGAGACTAGTATAATGAGAAAGAAGGTAATGCTAGCGCAGGATTGATCAGACACTGTTAAACCGGAGCGTAATTATGAAGGTAACATGCTCTCCCGGTTTATCAGAGGGATAATGGCATAGACTATTTATCCAATGTCAAATCGCTTATATTGGTGCGAGGAGAAACAGATCTCACAGTGATGTATAAAACTTTCGGATCTAGAGATAAGACAGAAAAGCAAAAATAATTGGATCTTGAAGGGGTGCAGAACTGAAGCAATTTTTGACAGACAGATCAGTTCTTTGCGCATAAAGATTTGTGATGATCATGGTAGGTAAGCTACGGTAAGAGATGTATCAAGCATGAAGTGTCCATCTATTAAAAGAAGAACATGGAAGAATAGCACTAATGAACTTCGGAAGAACTGCGAGGAATATCGAAACCCTAGAACAGATCTATGGTGAAAAAAGCAGAGAACTTAACGGAGCTAGTGAGGAAGCGGAAGGGCGCCGCAGTTCTCTGGTGCGTTCAGGGCGATGCAGCGGCCGAGGTCGGAGCAGAAATGACGGTCGACGGTGGCGGCGGAGTTCCAGAGGCTGAGCGGCGCGAGGAAGATGATGCGAAGAGTCATGGGGGAAACGGTGAAAATGACCCCTCGGTCCTATTTATAAGGCGAAGTGAAAAATGGCAAGTGCGGAATTGAGGAGTCCAAAAAATGGACAAGTTAATAAAGGTGTCGCATCGATAACTGGATATATATTAAATGAAGGAAATCTCTGATATCAACGGATGGATGACGTCAGGACGGTTTATCATAATTTTGAAGTATGACATCACGACGGTTTACAAGATCAAAAATGAAGGCAAGAGAGAAGATTTTTTCTAAAGTGTGGATGATTGACATGAACAAGTTCAAACCAATCTGGGGCCTAATGTTGGGGATATTACTACTGGAGGTAAACCGGCCTTATGTAGCCGGGTTGACTCTTTAAAGATTAGAAGCCCATGAAGATGTAAAGATGCTAGCGCTTTATGGAGGGCCCAAAGGCGAGTTACAGTATGTAAATGTAAACCGGCCTAGTCATGTAACTTGTATAGTAAGATAGAAAGAGAGAGGCCGAACCGGATACGTTTATAAACCGGCTTCGAGACTCTGTGGCCCGGCGGGCATCAACCTCTGTATACAAAGGGATGACCTAGCCGCGGTTTAGGGAGAGACAACAACAACTCGAAAGCCAGACAAACCGGATTCGCTCCCTGGCCTTCGAAACCCTAGCAATACCAATCACAACTAGACGTAGGCTTTTACCTTCATCGAAGGGTCGAACTAGTATAAACTCCGGTGTCCCCTTGTCTGGTTTAACCCCTTTAAGCTAACCCATTGCGATGGCTCCACAACTAAGTCCTTTCACGAGGATATATGTCGTGACAAACCCACGACAGGCGCCATAAAGCTGTTTGCCATAGGATCAACTACTCAGCCTTGGCTGAAGCAACTTCCCTCAGAATGTATTCCAAACAAGATAACTGCCTCCTGTCCTCCACAACATTGAGGAAGCAGACGACATGTTTGTTATTTTCAATCAGCACTCGAAGACAAGACTTGTTGCGATTCCATTGTTGTAATGCAGACCGCAACCGCCTCATCTTAAAATTGATGAGGGTAGCAGGGGAGGAAAGGTGCCTGAGCCCTCTGTTCCAGCAGCTGGTGATGATCTCTCTTGACTCATCCATCTCCAACCAGTGGTTTTCCATGCGAAAGAACTTGCTCCTGGGAGTGTCAGCCAAGAACTGAAGCAGAATCAGAGCATGGTCGGAGGTAATGTAAGGCGGGCAGGAGGCTACAGTGTGCATGAAGCTTAGACCCCAGGTAGCATTAACAAGAGGACGATCAAGGCGTACCAAAGTTGGCGAACTTCGCTTGTTGGACGAAGTAAACGACTTGTTCTCGATTGGGATGTCGTCCAGGCCTTGCTCTCGGATCCAAGAGTTGAAGTGCTTCATGGTTGCCCAATAGATCTAGCCTCTTGACTTCTCATGAGAGAACCTGTACATGTCGAAGTCTCCCAGAACGGCCCACGACATTTCTGTATCGGCTGCCACTTCAGAGACTGCCTCAAAGAATGCAGACCGTTCAGAGTTCAGACAGGGTGCATACAGAATAGTGAGCAAGAACTGGCAGTTGTTTCCAGAAGAACCCAGCTTGACCGTAACGTGATATCTGTGCTCAGCCATGATTTGCCCAAGTACACTTGAGGAGTCCCAGGCCACCAGTATGCCACCAGAGGTGCCTTCAGACAGAGTAACAACATGATCTGTGAAGTTCATGGGAAGGAACGATCGCAACTTGAACGGAGTGAAAGAGGCCAGCTTTGTTGCCTGCAAACAAACGACACTAGGACAACAAGAAGTTATGGCATCACGGACGAGCGAGCACTTATCATCGTCACCAAGGCCACGGACATTCCAGCTTAATATCTTCATAGAGAAACATTGAGCATGCAACCTGTGGAGAAAAGCAAGCGGAGCATAAGCAAAGGTAAGCTAAAGAAAGCAAGGGAAAGAAGTAAACATGGAAACTCTTGTTGGAAAGGAAACTGACTCGATACAAGTCAGCACAGTACAGACTGATGCAGAAGACTACAAGCACTACAAAGACAGCAGACAGACAACTACTACTCAGCTGCCAACCCTGGACCAGATAAGATGAAAAGCTAGCAAACATAGATGATAGCAAGACGGTGATTAGAAGTGCCGACCACCGCAAACAACTGATAGCAGAGGAACTAAACATTTGTGTCATCGAGGACGCGCACAGAGGAAGTAGAGGAAGTGCTGACGGAAGGGGAGGCAGGCGCCTCGCTCCTTGCAGCAGAGCCCGCACGTGTCCTGGCTTGGTCGAGGATGGCCGAGGCATTGAGGTCACAGCCTTGGGCGATCAGCTTGAGCTTGCTCCCGGTCAGGGGAGTTGGGGTCACGAGCAGAGGTACCTCCAGCAGGCTAGCCAAGTCCGGTGCCTTGGCCATGGCTTTCTTGCGCCTGTGGGAGGGGCCTGGGCGTCGGGATGGGCTGCTGCTAGAGCTGGAGCCAGACTCCATCACCTTGTGCTTGGCGGCATGCTCCAGCAGGCTCACCCAAACCCCGTCATAGGCTACTAAAGGCGCAGGCTGCACCGCGGGGACGAGGCGGTAGGCAGCGCCGCCACCATTGGAGCGGCCACCGGATCAGAGGCAGCCCCGTCATCTTCCACCAGAGGTAGGTTGGGCCCCAGCGGATCCAAGTTGAGATCCAGCATGGCCGAGTTGTCTGGAGGAGCAGCAGCGGAGCCGGGGGCAGGCGGAAGGAGCTGCAGCCTGGCTATGGAGGCAATGAACTCGTCTGCTGCAGGCTCACGTGGCGGATCGTGGCAACTGCAGAAGACAGTGGCCACATGCAGGGGGAGCGCTGCACAAGCACCATGGATGAGATCGGTGGCGACCACTGGTGACGGCTGGTCGGTGGGGAGGAACCTAGGCTCAGCTCTTGGAAAAAAGTGGAGGGGCCGGGTGCAGATGGGCCTGGAAGTAAGAATCTGATGGGCTTGAAAATACGCCTGGGCCAGAAACTGGGCCACAGGAGGGAGAGTGTTAGGATTTTTTGAGGAAAGCAGTGGCCCAGCAGGTGGAAGAAGGCTTGCAGGCACATTGGGCTTGGGTGGGTAGCAGGACTCGACGGAGGGGAGCAAAGGCAGCGTGCGCGAACAGAGCCCACTGCTCACCTCCTTCGAACAGAAGTTGGAAAGCAAGGAACGGCAGCTTTCGCGCGCGAGCTTGTAACACCCATGATGCGGCTATATCTCCCACGTGTCGGGGCATGACTTAGAGGCATAACCTCATGGTAGGCATGTCGCAAGAGGGGTAATCTTTACACATCCCATGTATTGCATAAGAAAGGGATAAGGAGTTGGCTTACAATCGCCACTTCACACAAATACAAGTTATACATACATCATCCAAAATACAATCAAGGTCCCACTACGGAACCAAAATAAAGAAAGACAACCCCAAATGCTAGATCCCCGATCGTCCCAACTGGGCTCCACTACTGATCAGAAGGAAAATGGAACAAAACAACAAACACGATCTTCATCGATCTCCCACTTGAGCTTGATTGCATCACCTGCACTGGTATCATCGGCACCTGCAACTATTTGGAAGTATCTGTGAGCCACGAGGACTCAGCAATCTCACACCCGCGAGATCAAGACTATTTAACCTTATGGATAGGAAAAGGGTAGTGAGGTGGAGCTGCAGCACTAAGCATATATGGTGGCTAACATACGCAAATAAGAGCGAGAAGAGAAGCAACTCAATGATCGTGAACTAGAAGTGATCAAGAAGTGATCCTGAAACTACTTACGTTCAAGTATAACACAAGAACCGTGTTCACTTCCCTGACTCCGCCGGAAAGAGACTATCACGGCTACACACACGGTTGATGCATTTTAATTAAGTTAAGTGTCAAGTTCTCTACAACCGAATATTAACAAATTCCCATCTGCGCATAACCGTGGGCACGACTTTCGAAAGTTCAAAACCCTGCAGGGGTGTCCCAACTTAGCCCATCACAAGCTCTCACGGTCAATGAAGGATATTCCTTCTCCCAGGAAGACCCGATCAGACTCGGAATCCCGGTTACAAGACATTTCGACAATGGTAAAACAAGACCAGCAAAGCCACCCGGATGTGCCGACAAATCCCGATAGGAGCTGCACATATCTCGTTCTCAGGGCACACCGGATTGTCCAAACTTCCGGTAGGCCAACCCAGAGTTGCCCCTGGTGGTCACCAGCGGCTGACAGGTTGGACGAACACTCAGAGGAGCACTGGCCCGGGGTGATCCCGGTTACCGGGTTCTCACATGCCGACGGCAAGGCAACGAGGAACTCACAAAGAACAACTCGGACACGGTGCAACCACGAGCATCTCATACACCACACAACATTCGTTCATGGGCGTCATCTCGGATGGTTATACCTTTGAAGCATGCAAACGGGACGGTAGTGGTACACGGACGTCGGTAGTTGTACACGGGTCTTCGGCCACGGAAGTAGTCGTTCTCGCATGCTCTAGGGTCGACGGTAGAGGTTCTCGTGATCTCGATGACGGTAGTGGTACATGTTTATCATAGCACGAGTTTCCGTAGATGTTCGGGGTCACGACGAGGAACTTGACGTCCACGGAGTCTTCGAGGGTCAACGGTAGTCATACACGGCAACCGTTGTTGAACTTGTAGGGCCGTCAATGTCGTGGTACTTGGTGCAATGCACGGGATGGTAGCCCAACAATTCTCGGAGAGGGACTTGATGCATCAAAGGTCTTTGCTGCCACGGTACTTGGCGGGTCATCATGTAGACGTAGTACTTCCAAAGAGGAACTTGACGCGTCCAAAATCTTCGGGGATAGTCCTTGGACTTGGCGGTGGTCTCCTCGGGTCAACCGTGATGTGCAAGGGGCAGAACACCCGACGACTTGGGCTTCTCAAGGCCATGGAGATGAAAGGCAGCGGCAAGGCTTCGGGCACGAGGGAGAAGGAGCCGGCGCGAGGTGGCTGACGGAGGAGAGCATCTCACGCGCAGGGGAGGAGGTTGAGGCTGGAGCATCCTTGGGCACGACGGTGTCGGACTACGAGCTTGCTCCGGCGAGCTAGTCACCAGCGCGGGGGAGGCGGCCAGCGGGAACAAAGCGGCGGGGTGAAGCGGAGCCCCTGGCGCAACGGAGTGGAGCTTGACGGCGAGGACTTGAAGCATGGCTCCAACAACGCTGGGAACAGCGAATACGGGTGGATCCGGACGGGAATGGGACACCGACGAGCGGGGTCCAGCGAGGGGTGGAGCAGTTCCCGGTTCGGCACAACGTCGAGGTAGAGGAGGCGCTCGGGGCAGAGCAGATCACAACAGCGGTGAGGTAGGAGTGGAGGGCGACAGGGATCGAGCGCGGGTAGTGCTGCCGTTCTCCCTCTCACACTTGGCGGCGCGCGGGAGGGAGGAAAAGATCGAGACGGGGGAAAGTGATCGAGGGAGAGAGAGGTCGGGCGTGGGGCTTCTGGCGGCGCTAGGAGGAGGGATGCAGGAAGATGGGGATCGTGCATGCCCCTTGGGCCGGCTAGGGTTAGCAGGGGCGACTGGGCCCTGGGAGGCCGGCCCAATGGAGAGGAAAACGGCCAGGGGCCTGCTGCGCTGCTCTCTCCTACTCTCTCATATTTTTTCTTTAACAGAAAACAATGGAGAGAAGGGAAAGGAAGATGGAGGGGTTAGGGAAAGAATTTGTGCACGAGGGTAATTTTTCTAGACTCACAAAAATGTGAGGAATTTAAATAAAATGGCAAGGGGATTTTTGGAGAAAAAGATTCGCACATGTTGAATATAATTCGACATGTTTGAATTTTGAAGCACATTCGAAAAGACTATAAATGGGCTAAGATTTTAGAGGAGCCTCGATAAAAGAGATGAGAAAAAATATTGGCAAGGTTTGAAGGTCAAACTCAAAGAGGAATAGACATGGGAAAATATTTTGCACGTGTGTTATGGTTAATTCCAAAAGAATGGAATATTTATAATAGCTCCCTAATATCGGGAGGATATGTTATAAAGAGAATCACCATGTGAATTCCCTCTGTTTAAATGGATCAAAGATCCATGCCATTTATTTAGTTGAGTTAAGAAAAAGAAATGACATGATGGCATGATGACATGATGCAATGCACATGATGCAATGATGAATGCAATGAACCAAACAAATCACATGACGAAACCCGAAAACCTTGGAAGGCATCTAAAGCTCCGGTGTTGGGGGTTGGGGCGTTACAACACTCCACCACTACGAGAGGATCTCGTCCCGAGATCTAGGATGGCACCGGAGGGAAATGGAAGAGGGAGAGAAGAGGTAAAACTAAGTTGCTTCTTTGACAAACGAGTGAGACCAAAGAACCTTGCGAGGTTGAACAAATTGAAAGAAAGAAAAAAACAACAAAGATGAACAAAGTTGAAAACACTTTGTTAAAAAAGAGAGGAGCAAGGAACTTTACTAGAGTCTTGCAGGTTGAAAGACATAAGAAAAAGGGTTGCAATGGACAAGAAGTACATGCAAGCACTCTGGTAGAAATGAGATGTACAAGGAACGATAAAGATCAATAACGACAACACTCCGGTTGGAAAATGAAAGATAAAGAATATGAGCTTGGCAAAAGGAAAGCACTTGGATGAGAGTCCGGTTAGAAGAGGAATGATAGACACAACACTCCGGTTAAAACAAGATAGAGAAAGAATAAGAATGATATAATTTGGACAGCACTCCAACTGCAAATGGACGGAATTGAACATGATCTTGACAAAACAAGATGATGGGTTGAAGAGAGCACATCACAATGCCTCCGGAACAAATGTAAGAATGGAATCATAAGAACGGAGGAGAAAACAACATCTTCTACCTGAAATGAGCTTGAAAAAGCATCTTTAGGAGAATGGTCGAACGGAGTTGTTGGAAAACCAACAACGAAAAGAGTAAGCTTGTTGTGGGCTTATGGAAAACATCTCAAATCTTGAGGTGAAATTCTGCCACTAACGAAAAAAAATGATTGATCGGGAACAAAGAAGAGATGAAAAAAACTTCTTCACTAAGAAGAGAAGGAGAAACTTGGATCATTGACAAACACCATGATAGCAGCATTCCCAATGGAAGGCTTTAGGTGAATTTTTCCAAGATAGCACCAACAAAAGGATTGATTGGTTGAAAAGATCTCTTGAGCGAAGAGAAAATGATGGATTTAAATATGCCACTCTTTGAAAACTTGTGAATCATGAAACCCGAAGGAAAATTATCAAGAATGACATAACACCACCTCAAATGATAAGGTAGAAAGAATTGCACTTCAAAATGCAAGATAAAGAATGCTTGAACTCCTCAAAACAAAACATGTGTTGAGCACCATATTTATTTTTTATTATAGCTTGACAGATCTTAACTTCGAGAGAAAAATCTTGAGGACAATTGAAGAGTGAAAAGAATCATTGACGAACCACCATGTACCATGAAGAACTTCGGTAACAAAAGGATGATCAAACAAAAGGAAAGAGAAGTTGAAAACACAAGGTGAAGCCTTGCGATGATTTAAATGGAGCTTCCTGGTGACATACTAGAGAGACCTTGGAACTCCGAGAAAAGAAAAGATGAAACAATTGAAACCGAGAATTTTGATGAACCTCCGGAATAAGGAATTATCTTCACTTGATGAAACAAGAATAAGAATCACATTATGCTTATCCTTCACCAATTAAATTGATGACAAGCAATGGATTTGCCATACTACTTATTCTCGTTGAAAGGATTAAGATAGATATGGCGCAAACTTGGTAAGGTCTTCAACGAACCACCAGTAGGATTGGAAAGAACGAGTGAATTGATATGATGACATATGAAGAGGAATCTTGAATAAACCGCCGTAAGAATTGAAAAATGAATGTAGCAAAGGCACAAATCACCGGGAAGAATTGAAAAAAATTGAATGAAGATACTTTAGGGGATTTAGATACATGAGAATGAAGAGATAATGAACTGATTAGAGGATATTTGAACGATGCACCGGTAAGATTTGGAGAATGAGAGCTGAAAGCTGAGAATGAATAAACCCGAAATGATGACCTTCGGAGAATCGAACTGAAAAGACTCCTGAATTGCTCCGGGTGGGTGAAAAGAATTCTCACAATTGAAAACAATTATGAGAGGATGGCATAACGCTAGAACCATGAATCTTTTGAAGAACGGGTAAGAATTTAAGAGGAACTCCTCTTTGGTCTTCAAATCCAAGAATGACGATGGGAAACACCACCATGATAATTGATGAGACACCCCGGGAGAATGAAAAGCGAAGAGGTTGAGTCAACAATGAAAACAATTTGAAAGAGTTTGGAGAAACCATCTGTCTGATGATGATTCATTCTTACGTCAAACTTCAAAAAGAATTTGAGAATACCTCCGGAAAAATTAGAAGAGTCAGGTAAGATCCTGGGAAAAGACCTGTGGGTTAGGGCCCACTCAAAAGAAACACTGTTGAATGATTTGAAAAAGAGATTGCGCCGGTTGAATTAAATGGCTTGAATAAGGTAAGACCTCGAAATAGCTTGAAAGGATTACAAATAGAAACTTGAACCATCTGGAATATCTTCAGCACTCCGGAACAAATGAATAGCGAGAAGTGAATGATTAAGAGGTGCACCGACATGAGAAGGCATTTGAACCAAGGAAAAGGTTATGATCGACAAAGCTTGACTTAAATCCACCGGAGAAGAAAAGAATGAAGAATGATAAACTAGTAGAGCATCTTGATGAGAAAACACCGGGTAAGAACGTTGACTGAAAAGAACGAAGAGACTTCCCATCGATAAGAGGATACTTGATTAGACAATCTGAGTCCAAGAAGGAAAAGGGTGGGAGGGCGGGAAAAACAAAGACAACTTGGCACGGATGAAACAAACACCGTTGAGAAGACTTAGAATTGATCTTGCGAATGGGAAAATGATAGGATCATCATGAAGAGAATCACACTGGTTGAAAAGAATTGACATGACAATCTCGATTATCATGAAGGATTAGTATTCACATAGAAATGTGAGAACACCGCTTAGGAAAAGGTATGGATTCAACACTTTACTTCAAAGCAACTTGAATACCACAACTCAAAACAAAACAAAGGATTGGCTTGCAGGATAAGCCGAAACAAACATATGATAGAGATTTCGTCCGAAGTTTTCGTGGTGGGGCCCACACGGGCTCGATCGTACAACACCATCATGTACAAGGTAGTGCACATGATATACGAAGTGTCCCCGAGTCAGCATAGCCAAGGACTCTTTAAGACACAATGAGACCACTGTAAAACCAACCGTTGATAGGCGGACCACTAGACGTCGAACCCCAATCTCGTATCATGCATCTGTCGGAAAGATATCCTAGGAGCTACTTGAATTCCCACTTATAAACTCCAAAAACTTTTTGGTTATGCAATCAGGTGTTGGGGATACAGGGGAAGCATAATATCTCACCCAAACTAACAATTCCTACATCCAGCTGTATCCATCCTTCAACACATAACCAAGAAACCTTCGGAAATCATTTACCTCAACCTTTGAAAAGCATCCGTTATACGAGTTATGGCAATAATCCCGAACTCCCGCCCCAGTACTGGGTGGCCTCGAGGTTATCTCACCAACAACTGCATAAAGGAGATTTTTGATGTCGGCGAACTCAGGTATTCCAGAACTGCAACAATAAAATTGTGACGACAACACCTTGGAGCTCAACTCCCTGGGACACTGCCACAACCCCTAAATGTCAGGAGGCACCAACAACAATGTTCTCATCACAAAACCATTGGAACCATTCCAAGATACACGCGTGATCCTAAATTTTTTTAGTGAAATTTGAGGAGAGCAGAGTCAAAACTCTATGTCAGGAGGCCTCACCAGAGCGACGAAGAGACTGGGGAGTAAAAAGAATCCTACTCTCCGATATATATAATCCTATAAGACTCAAAACATTTTTCTAGACTCAACAACGTCAGCGATTCAATCTAGCAGGGGGCTCCTAAGTCGGGGAAGGCTCTGATTACCAACTTGTAACACCCACGATGCGGCTATATCTCCCACGTGTCGGGGCACGACTTAGAGGCATAACCGCATGGTAGGCATGTCGCAAGAGGGGTAATCTTTACACATCCCATGTACTGAATAAGAAAGGGATAAGGAGTTGTCTTAAAATCGCCACTTCACACAAATACAAGTTATACATACATCATCCAGAATACAATCAAGGTCCGACTACGGAACCAAAATAAAGAAAGACAACCCCAAATGCTAGATGCGCGATCGTCCCAACTGGGCTCCACTACTGATCAGAAGGAAAAGGGAACAAAACAACGAACACGATCTTCATCGAGCTCCCACTTGAGCTTGATTGCGTCACCTGCACGGGTATCATCGGCACCTGCAACTGTTTGGAAGTATCTGTGAGCCACGAGGACTCAGCAATCTCACACCCGCGAGATCAAGACAATTTAAGCTTATGGGTAGGAAAAGGGTAGTGAGGTGGAGCTGCAGCACTAAGCATATATGGTGGCTAACATACACAAATAAGAGCGAGAAGAGAAGCAACTCAACGATCGCGAACTAGAAGTGACCAAGAAGTGATCTTGAAACTACTTACGTTCAAGCATAACACAAGAACCGTGTTCACTTCCCAGACTCCGCCGAAAAGAGACCATCACGGCTACACACGCGGTTGATGCATTTTAATTAAGTTAACTGTCAAGTTCTCTACAACCGGATATTAACAAATTCCCATCTGCCCATAACCGTGGGCACGGCTTTCGAAAGTTCAAAACCCTGCAGGGGTGTCCCAACTTAGCCCATCACAAGCTCTCATGGTCAATGAAGGATATTCCTTCTCGCAGGAAGACCCGATCAGACTCGGAATCCGGTTACAAGACATTTCGACAATGGTAAAACAAGACCAGCGAAGCCACTCGGATGTGCCAACAAATCCTGATAGGAGCTGCACATATCTCGTTATCAGGGCACACCAGATTGTCCAAACTTCCGGTAGGCCAACCCAGAGTTGCCCCTGGTGGTCACCGGCGGCTGACATGTTGGACCAACACTCAGAGGAGCACTGGCCCCGGGGGGGGTTAAAATAAAGATGACCCTCGGGCTCCAGAAACCCGAGGGAAAAAGGCTTAGGTGGCAAATGGTAAAACCAAGGTTGGGCCTTGCTGGAGGAGTTTTATTCAAAGCGAACTGTTAAGGGGGTCCGATTCCCCCAACCGCGTAAGGAACGCAAATCAAGGATCATAACACCAGTATGACGGAAACTAGGGCGGCCAGAGTGGAACAAAACACCAAGCAGAAGGCCGAGCCTTCCACCCTTTACCAAGTATATAGATGCATTAAAGTAAACAAGATATAATAATGATATCCCAACAAAACCCATGTTCCAACAAGGAACAAACTTCATCTTCACCTGCAACTGGCAACGCTATAAGAGGGGCTAAGCAAAGCGGTAACATAGCCAAACAATGGTTTGCTAGGAAAGGAGGGTTAGAGGCTTCACATGGCAATATGGGAGGCATGATATAGCAAGTGGTAGGTATCGCGACATAGCAATAGAGCGAGAAACTAGCAAGCAAAGATAGAAGTGATTTCAAGGGTATGGTCATCTTGCCTGAGATCCCACAAGGAAGAAGAAACGAGTCCATGAATAAGACAAACGGACGAAGTCGAGTGGATCCTCACAAACGCGACGTTATTGGAACTAACCCGAAGAAGCATCACCGAAAAGAAGCAAACAACATGGTAAACAACCATCACATAATCATGGCATGATGCACAACCAAGTATGATGCATGTCCGGTTTAATGAAGCATGGCATGGCAAAGTGCAATAAACAACACTACAAATTAAGTGGAGCTCAATATGCAACGGAGTTGCATATTGAAGAAAACACCACATGACTTATTTAGTTCTCTCTCGTTTTGGTACTCAACAATATTAAATGTTGGTTAGCATGGCAAGAGGTGAAGCATAACAAAACTATACTATCTAAACAATTTAAATGGGGCCGGATAAAACAAGCAACAAAACCGGTAATCCCCATATGCATTAGCAATTTAATGCAACAACACTTTTAAACATTTTAAATGTTATTATCATGATGCGGATGACATGCAAGTTTTATGAAATATTTATGAAAATGTTGGCATGATAAGATACGAGGCATTTGTCATTGTGGCGGAAAACAAAAGGGGTGCCACGGCGACGATAACGAAATGGTGCCACGGCAACGTTCCGGTTCCGACAACTCATTGAGATGTTGGTGCAAAAGAAAGTGTGGCGGGAGCGTGCAAAAGATGGTGGGGTGATCCCGGTTACCAGGTTCTCACATGCCGACGGCAAGGCAATGAAGAAATCGCAAAGAACAACTCGGACACGATGCAACCACGAGCATCTCATACACCACACAACATTCGTTCACGGGCGTCGTCTCGGATGGTTATACCTTTGAATCGTGCAAACGGGGCATAGTGGTACACGGACGTCGGTAGTTGTACGTGGGTCTTCGGGCACAGAAGTAGTCATTCTCGCATGCTCTAGGGTCGACGGTAGAGGTTCTCGCGATCTCGATGACGGTAGTGGTACATGTTTATCGTAGCACGAGTTTCCATAGATGTTCGGGGTCACGGCGAGGAACTTGACGTCCACGGAGTCTTCGAGGGTCGACGGTAGTCGTACACGGCAACCGTTGTTGAACTTGTAGGGCCGTCAATGTCATGGTACTTGGTGCAATGCATGGGATGGTAGCCCAACAATTGTCAGAGAGGGACTTGACGCATCAAAGGTCTTCGTTGCCACGGTACTTGGAGGGTCGTCATGTAGATGTAGTACTTCCGAAGAGGAACTTGACGCGTCCAAAATCTTCGGGGATAGTCCTTGGACTTGGCGGTGGTCTCCTCGGGTCAACCGTGATGTGCAAGGGGCAGAACACCCGACGGCTTGGGCTGCTCAAGGCCATGGAGATGATAGGCAGCAGCAAGGCTTCAGGCGCGAGGGAGGAGCCGGCGCGAGGTCGCTGACGGAGGAGAGCATCTCATGCGCAGGGGAGGAGGTTGAGGCTGGAGCGTCCTTGGGCACGAAGGTGTCGGACTACGAGCTTGCTTCGGCGAGCTGGTCACCAGCGCGGGGGAGGCGGCCAGTGGGAACAAAGTGGCGGGGCGAAGCGGAGCCCATGGCGCAGCGGAGTGGAGCTTCACGGCGAGGACTTGAAGCATGGCTCCAACAATGTCGGGAACAGCGAAGACAGATGGATCCGGACGGGAATGGGACACCGACGAGCGGGGTCCAGCGAGGAGCGGAGCGGTTCCCGGTTCGGCACGACATCGAGGTAGAGGAGGCGCTCGGGGTGGAGCAGATCACAACAACAGTGAGGTAGGAGAGGAGGGCGACAGGGATCGAGCGCAGGCGGCGCTGCCGTTCTCCCTCTCACACTTGGCGGCGCGCGGGAGGGAGGAAAAGATCGAGACGGGGGAAAGGGATCGAGGGAGAGAGAGGTCGGGCGTGGGGCTTCTGGCGGCGCTAGGAGGAGGGATGCAGGGAGATGGGGATCATGCATGCCCCTTGGGCCGGCTAGGGTTAGGAGGGGCGACTGGGCCCTGGGAGGCCAGCCCAGTGGAGAGGAAAACGGCCAGGGGCCAGCTGGGCTGCTCTCTCCTACTCTCTCATATTTTTTCTTTAACAGAAAACAATGGAGGGAAGGGAAAGGAAGATGGAAGGGTTAGGGAAAGAATTTATGCACGAGGGTAATTTTTCTGGACTCACAAAAATGTGAGGAATTTAAATAAAATGGCAAGGGGATTTTTGGAGAAAAAGATTCGCACATGTTGAATATAATTCGACATGTTTGAATTTTGAAGCCCATTCGAAAAGACTCCTAATGGGCTGAGATTTTAGAGGAGCCTCGATAAAAGAGATGAGAAAAAATATTGGCAAGGTTTGAAGGTCAATGTTGGTGTCAAAACCGGCGGATCTCGGGTAGGGGGTCCCGAACTGTGCGTGTAGGCCGGATGGTAACAGGAGGCAAGGGACATGAAGTTTTACCCAGGTTCGGGCCCTCTTGATGGAGGTAAAACCCTACGTCCTGCTTGATTAATATTGATGATATGGGTAGTACAAGAGTAGATCTACCACGAGATCGGAGAGGCTAAACCCTAGAAGCTAGCCTATGGTAAGATTGTTGTTCTGTATGTTGTCCTACGGACTAAAACCCTCCGGTTTATATAGACACCGGAGAGGGTTAGGGTTACACAAAGTCAGTTACAATGGTAGGAGATCTACATATCCGCATCGCCAAGCTTGCCTTCCACGCCAAGGAAAGTCCCTTCCGGACATGGGACGAAGTCTTCAATCTTGTATCTTCATAGTCCAGGAGTCCGACTGAAGGTATAGTCCGGCCATCCGGACACCCCCTAATCCAGGACTCCCTCAGTAGCCCCTGAACCAGGCTTCAATGACGACGAGTCCGGCGCGCAGATTGTCTTCGGCATTGCAAGGCGGGTTCCTCCTCCAAGTACTTCATAGAAGATTTTGAACACAAAGATAGTGTCCGGCTCTGCAAAATAAGTTTCCACATATTGCCATAGAGAGAATAATATTTACACAAATCTAATCTGCTGACGTATTCCGTAGTGTGACATCGCACCACGGCCAAGCCTTTATTCGAATTGTTTTATTGTCCCACCTCAGCATGTCATGCGAGGCGGTTTCCTTGGCACGTCTTGTTAAAGCAGAGATCGTGTCCCCTTATTCCGGGATTCTCATCAATACGGGCGTGGGTAACCCAACCGCGCCATTGATTACGGCGTTTGGAGATAAGCGAGTTTTACCAGGCTTGTGGGGACACGTAGTTGCGTCCACCCATATAAGGGGATAAGGATCCACCTTTTCACCTATGCCTTCTTCCTCCTTTGCCTATCCATTTTGATGCACTCGAGCTCCAGCGCCCAAGTCCGCACTCCCCACCTCAACCTTCTCCAGCCATGTCCGGAGCGGGAGGCAAGTGGATGGTCTCCTCCGTCACGGAGGGACACATCAAAAAACTGAGGAAGGCCGGATACTTGTCTAACGACATCACGTACCGGCTTCCCAAAGAGGGGCAGCTCCTCCCCACCCCAAGGCCCCATGAGAGGGTAGTGTTCCTTCCCCACTTCCTCCATGGACTGGGCTTTCCTATCCACCCATTTGTCAGGGGACTCATGTTCTACTATGGCCTGGATTTCCATGATCTGGCCCCGAACTTCATCCTCAACATCTCGACGTTTATCGTCGTGTGCGAGGCCTTCCTCCGCATCCGCCCCCATTTCGGCCTATGGCTCAAGACTTTCAATGTCAAGCCGAAGGTGGTCCGCGGCAACCAGGCGGAGTGCGGAGGCGCCATGGTGGGCAAGATGCCCAACGTCTTATGGCCCGAGGGCTCCTTTGTGGAGACCCTGAAGGGGTAGCAATCGGGGTGGTTTTACAGCATCGAGCCGCGCGACCCTGAGTGGGTCGCAGCCCCTGAGTTCCGGTCCGGACCCCCAACGCGGCTCACGTCCTGGAAAGAGACGGGCCTGTCATGGGGCAGCAAAGTAGTGGTGACTGGACTGCAAACATGCATCCAAACCGTGGTGAACAAGCAGCTCAAGCTTTTCAACGTAGTCCACGTTATGCTCATCCGCCGGATCCTCCCGTGTCAACAACGGGCCTTCAATCTGTGAGAGTTCAACCCGGTGCAGCACCGAACTCTGAGCAGGCTCTTCGACACGACGTATGAAGATGCCTGGAAGGTGCTTTTCAAGGGCGTCGAGGCTCCCGCATCCGCTACCGAGGATCGCGGATTCAGCGCGCAGCGTCACACTAGCGCGGTAAGTTGCTTGTACCTTTTACAGGGTATTAGTTTTTCATAGTTTAACTCTATGCGGGATCTAAGCTCCCTCACCTTTGACAGGATTGGCAGGCGAAGTCCGGACAGATCGACTGTCCGACCCCTTTGCCTGAAGACCCAGCCGATGCTCGCTTGGCGAAGCTGCTGGTTCCGGCACCCTATGTGGTGCCAGAGAAGAAGGCCACGAAGAAGGCCACAGGGACTCAAACAAGTGCCCGGCTCCAGGAGGTGTCGGATTCATCAGCCGACGGCTCCAAGGCGCCTTCCTCCCGTGAAGACGAGGAGGAGGAAGAAGAGACCTCTCCCCCTCCAGCGGGGGGAGAGAAGAAAAGGAAGGCCGCCCTTACTGGGGAGGCCGAAAGGTCCAAGAAGGGGAAAACCCTTCCTCCGGACTACTCCACCAACGCCAATGACGGCGGAGAGGAGTGGCCGCTCAGGGCCAAGCCCCTGGCGAAATCGTAAGTATCCGGATTCCAGAGTAATTCATAGTATTCCTTTATTGCACAGCTTTCCCTTATATCGAATATGATTATGCAACCCACCCAAAGACCGTCTCGACGCGTTGTCGAGCGGTTCACTAGACTCGTCGGATGTGAATTCGCTTCCGACGGCTACCTCCCCCCGCCCTATGGACGACGCCGAAGTGTTGTCCCAACAGGTTCCAAGCCAGGAGGAGGTGGTCCTGGAGGCGCCGCAATGCGACCTCCCAGACTCCAGGAGTAAAGGGGATAAAACCCCCCAGGGCTCCAAGTCCGGCTCTAGGCCGGACACCGCTCCGGAACCTTCAAAGGTTCCAGAGTCCGGCGCGCGGCCTCCTTCCAAGAGGAGCAAACCCACCGGTATGGTGACCCCCATCCAACCGGAGGCGCCGGACAATCTATTGGAGGTGCTCAAAGTCGCCTCCGTCGACGAGGAGCACCGCACAATTATGAGTGCGGTGGCCCAGAAGGTTCAGTCCGCCAAGAGCGGACTGACTGAAGCTTGTGCTAGCCTTTTAACAGGCTTTGAGGTAAGTAAAGAATGTGTAAATAATATTACCGCATAGACAGTAGCCCCTGATGCTCTGTTTGGCATTCAGGAAGAAAAGCCGAATAGAGGATCAAATAAAATTCGCAGGAGTCTAACAAAAAGGAGTCAATATGCGTATGGAGGCTTCTCTGCTGGCGTCCGCCGTACTGACTGCGGAAGTGGACACGCTAAAGCAGAACCTCGAGCAGTCCGAGCAAGAGCTTGGACGTGCCAAGAAGCAGCTCGAGGACAAGGAAGGTAAGAAATACCTTGTTTAAATATATATATAAAAAGGTGCAATTGCAAAAAATGACAGGATTATCGTGGCTATTGTAGGGGCCACGTCTGAGGTGGCGACCCTTAAGCAAGCGCTGTTCGAGGCTGAGAAGAGGGCGGCCACGGAGCGCACCGAGCGGGAGAAGTATGAGGCCCAGGTTGGCAAGGTGCAGCAAGAGCTCCAGGCTCTCATGGAAAAACATGAGAGTTTGGAGCTTGACTCAAAGACGCGAGCGTCCGAGCTCGCGGTGGCTATTGAAAATGCCAAGTCTGCCAAGGCCGAATCCCAGAAGACCCTCCAGGAGTTGGATGCGGTGAAAAAGATAGCGGCGGGTAAGGCATTCTCTATGCAAAGCAAACACATAAACGTGAGTTACTTGTTACTTACCCGAATCTGGAGCTCTCCAGGAGCATTCGCAGATCTTCCCCGTAGCGTGTCTGATGCCGCCGCATTCTATCGAGCCGAGGAGGGCAGCTCGATAGAGAAGGTGTTCTGGTCTCAGTATGCTGAGGCCGGACACCCCGTGCCCTTGAGCGACCAGCTGAAGCAACTGGTCGAGCTCCACAAGGCAGCTGAACAGGCCATGAAGGGCCTCATAGTTCGGCTGTGGCCTAGAGAGGCTCTGCCTGGGAGCTATTTCGGGCTGGTGCGGCGGCTGGTGGGGGCCTGTCCAAGGCTCGAAGTCATCAAGCGCTCCGTCTTCATTGAAGGTGCCCGTAGGGCCCTTGCCCGTGCTAAGGTGCACTGGGGCAAGCTGGATGCTGAGAAGCTTGTGAAGGACGGGCCACCGCCGGGGAAAGAGCATCGCAAGCCCGAGAATTATTATAAGGATGTTCTGAAGGGTGCCCACCTTATGGCGGATCAATGTTCCAGGGATGTAATTTTTGAGTAAAACTCGATCGTTTTGTCCTATGCGCTGAAAACTTGTTCATATGCGCTAAGCAATGCTGTTAGAATTTAAAATATTACCTTCTATGCGGCTGTTTATCAATTCTGAGAGATGGTGAGTCGTCGGCTTCTGCCCCCGTGCCACTGGTGCTGGGGTGTTTGGGGATAAACCTGAGCGCTCTTTTTCCCATGTTTGGGTCCTTCGAGGGAGGCGCTCAGCACAACGAACAAGGCAATCGGACTATAATATGTGAACACTCTCACTTAGCCATAGAATTCTATAATTTTAAATTTCGGCGAAGCCCCTGGTATTCGGAAGACCGATTTCGGGGCGCTATCCACGCCTTGGTCGGACAGAGCCGACTCGTCGCTCTAAGCGGCATAAGTCTTTAGGGACTCGAAAAACCTCTCGAACAGCGACCAACTCTCGCTTCATCATGACAGTCAGTTTTAGCTTTCTCTACTGAGGTGCTCGACCTAGCTCAACTGGGGCACAATCGCAGTAGTTCTCCTAGTGCTACTTTAGCCGATATAGCGGAACGTAAGGCACCAAAACATAGGAGCCGGGCAAACCCAACTATTGACCCAAGACATGATTCGGAGCCGATGCGTATAATGCTATAAGTTCGGGGTGCCACACTTGTTAAAGTGTTTGGACTTCTCACACCATATTGAGGGGTACTAAAGCCCCTGGCGTATTTTGGTCGTACCAAAGTGTACGGGTGCAACATGTCGTTAAGGAACATATATTTGTAAAAAAAGAGTAATGCAAAAATAGAAAAAAAGCTATGCATTGTTTATTAAAAAGGGGCTGCGATCAAAGCAGAACGATACTAATAATGCGATAAGCAAAAGGTTGGACTATTTAACATGTCCGTTACAGGGGCAGGCTGCGGAATGGTATGCGAAACAGGTATACTGCTCGTGATAGAGACCACCTGGGAGTTCTGTAATCCGGCATGGCTTGTCTGCTTCCTTGGTTCTTGCATCATTTGTGAGGCAATTGAACTGCCGAACAGGCCTTCCGAAGAATGGAGTCCTGAAAGTAAGAGAAAATTAAAAAATTGGCAGCCCCTGGTGCGGTTTAAGCCGTGTTTCGGGCGTGCCGTGATGGTGCCCCTCCCCCTGTACCCATGGTATTTCTAGAGCGTAGTTATGTACGCGAAGCACTGGCGTCGCATTTTTGCGAGGGCTGGGGTTGGGGCCGCATTGCTACGCTTGCTCGGAACGTGCCAGGTGGTCTTGTTGTAGGTTACTCCGGGCGCGCTTGACGGTGTCCGGACGTTTAATGGCCGGACTGGAGAACTGCCTGGAGAGGCTGCTTTGTACTTCCGCTGCAAGGGCCGCTGTGTGCTCCTCCGTTCGGAGGGAGCGTTCGGTGTTTCCATTGACCGTAATTACTCCTCGAGGGCCTAGCATCTTGAGCTTAAGGTATGCGTAGTGAGGTACCGCGTTGAACTTGGCGAATGCGGTTCGCCCGAGCAGTGTGTGATAGCCACTGCGGAATGGGACTATGTCGAAGATTAACTCCTCACTTCGGAAATTATCCGGAGATCCGAAGACCACTTCAAGTGTGACTGAGCCTGTACAGTTGGCCTCTACACCTGGTATTACGCCTTTAAAGGTCGTTTTGGTGGGCTTAATCCTCGAGGGATCTATGCCCATTTTCCGCACTGTATCCTGGTAAAGCAGGTTCAGGCTGCTGCCGCCGTCCATAAGGACTCTAGTGAGATGAAATCCGTCAATAATTGGGTCTAGAACCAATGCGGCGAATCCGCCATGACGGGTGCTAGTGTGATGGTCCCTTCGATATAAGGTGATCAGGCAGGAGGACCATGGGTTGAACTTTGGGGCGACTGGCTCTACCACGTATACGTCCCTTAATGCGCGCTTCCGCTCCCTCTTGGGGGTGTGGGTTGCGTATATCATGTTCACCGTCCGCACTTGTGGGGGAAAACCCTTCTGTCCACTGTTGTTAGGCGGCCGGGGCTCTTCGTCGTCATCTCTATGCAGCCCCTTGTCAGTATTTTCGACATTTAACTTGCCTGCCTGCTTGAATACCCAACAATCCCTATTGGTGTGATTGGCCGGCTTTTCGGGGGTGCCATGTATCTGGCACAAGCGGTCGAGTATTCGGTCCAAACTGGACGGGCCCCTAGGATTTCTTTTGAATGGCTTTTTCCGCTGACCGGATTTATAGCCTGTAAATCCGGCATTAGCTGCCGTATCCTCAGCATTGTTGCCGTTAATGCGGCGCTTCTGCTTGTTGTGACACGACCTGCCACTACTGTCCCTGGTATCCGAATTACCAGGGTTCTTGGTCATATTGTTGCTACGAGCAAGGCAGCTGTCTTCTCCCGCGCAAAAGTGGGTCATGAGTGTCGTGAGTGCTGCCATAGATTTTAGCTTTTCCTGTCCAAGGTGTCGGGCAAGCCACTCATCACGGATATTGTGCTTGAAGGCTGCTAGGGCCTCTACGTCCGGACAGTCGACTATTTGATTTTTCTTTGTTAGGAACCGTGTCTAGAATTGCCTGGCCGATTCCTCTAGCTGCTGAATTATGTGGCTTAGGTCATCGGCGTCTGGTGGTCGCACATAAGTGCCCTGGAAATTGTCGTGGAATGCGGCTTCCAGGTCCTCCCAACAACTGATTGATCCTGCTGGCAAGCTGTTAAGCCAATGTCGAGCTGGTCCTTTAAGCTTGAGTGGGAGGTATTTCATGGCATGGAGATCATCGCCGCGGGCCATGTGGATATGAAGGAGATAATCCTCGATCCATACCGCAGGATCTGTTGTGCCATCATATGATTCGATGTTTACGGGTTTGAAACCCTCGGGGATTTGATGATCCATTACTTCGTCTGTGAAGCATAGTGGGTGTGCGGCGCCTCTGTACTGGGCTATATCATGACGTAGCTCCAATGAGCTTTGTCTATTGTGTTCGGCCCTACCGGATTTGTGTCCGGCGTGACGGTTACCGTCTCGAGTCATGGAGCGCCCACGCGATCCGTAGATCGATCTTGTTTGCCTTGCCTTGTCCTCCAACATATCTCGCAGGTCTGGCGCATTTTCCCGTGCCTTGGTACGGGGTGCGGCTTGAGTGGAGGGCCGAGAGGCCTCTCTGTCGCGGCCACGAGGTGGCCGGTCGGCCGTATCAAGTGCTGGTGATGTAGGTTTAAGTGCTTCCTCCTCTAATCGGGGTAGCAACCTGCGCTTTGGGTAGCTCTTGGAGGGGCGTCCACCATGTATATGTCGCAAGGACTTCTGTCCATCTGTCGACTAGCAAATCTTGATCAGCTCTAAGTTGTTGCTGTTTTTTCTTGAGGCTTCTTGCCGTGGCCCTAAGCCTGCGTTGAAAACGCTCTTGCTCGACGGGATCCTCTGGCATGACGAATTCGTCGTCGTCGAGGCTTGCCTCGTCTTCGGAGGGAGGCATATAATTATCGTCCTCGACCTCTCTGTCTGCCGCTCTCTCATGAGGGCTGGCTTCTCCATCCTCCTGTGTTGAATCTTGCTGGAGGGGGTTTTCTTCGGCACTCTGCGGAGTATTATTATCTCCCGTGCTGGAATCACCGTATTTGCTTTGGCGGGATTTTGAGCGGCGCCGCTGATGCCGGCGCTTAGGTTGTTTCTTGGAGGGGTCATCCTCCGCTGTTCCATCGCCATCTCCTTCTTTTGGGGTGTCCACCATGTATATGTCGTATGACGAGGTGGCTTTCCAGGGCCCAATAGGCGCTAGTTCTTCATCGTCTCCTGCATCGGCGTCCATACTGTCGATGTCTTCAGAGTCGAAGTCGAGCATGTCGGTTAAATCGTCGACAGTGGCTACAAAGTGGGTGGTGGGTGGGATTTGAATTTCTTCATCGTCCGTATCCCAACCTTGCTGACCGTAGTCTGGCCAGGGCTCTCCTGATAAAGAGAGAGACTTTAGTGTCTTCAGAATATCGCTGAAAGGCGAGTGCTGAAAGATGTCCGCGGCAGTAAACTCCATGATCAGCGCCCAATCGGATTCGATCGGCAGGGGCACGGAGGGTTCGGAGTCCGGAGAGGAGTCCGGCTCCTTGGAGTCGCGAGTCTCGCGGAGTGCGGGGCTGGTGTTCGGCTCGATCGCCGTTGGGATTGCAGCCCCCAAGGCGGCGTCCAACCACCCATCCTCGATCGGCGCAGTTGGCTCCGAATTAAGGGTCGAAGCCGATGCGGGTGCGGCCTCCAGGGCACTGTTCGGCGGCAGAGCTAGATCATGCTCGTCGTGACAGTGCGGCGTGCTCGGCAGTGGCTCGAATCCGTCAAAGCTCAAGTCCCCGCGGATGTCAGCCATGTAGTTTAAACTTCCTAATCTGACCTGACGGCCAGGGGCATAGCTTTTGATCTGCTCCAGATGGCCAAGTGAATTGGCCCGCAGTGCGAAGCCATCGAAGACGAAGATCTGTCCGGGGAGGAAGGTCTCACCCTGGACTGCATCGCTATTGATGATCGTAGGAGCCATCAAGCCTAACGGCAACGACATAGAGGAACTCTCAATGAAAGCACCAATTTCGGTGTCAAAACCGGCGGATCTCGGGTAGGGGGTCGCGAATTGTGCGTCTAGGCCGGATGGTAACAGGAGGCAAGGGACACGATGTTTTACCCAGGTTCGGGCCCTCTTGATGGAGGTAAAACCCTACGTCCTGCTTGATTAATATTGATGATATGGGTAGTACAAGAGTAGATCTACCACGAGATCAGAGAGGCTAAACCCTAGAGGCTAGCCTATGGTGTGATTGTTGTTCTGTATGTTGTCCTACGAACTAAAACCCTCCGGTTTATATAGATACCGGAGAGGGTTAGGGTTACACAAAGTCGGTTACAATGGTAGGAGATCTACATATCCGTATCGCCAAGCTTGCCTTCCACGCCAAGGAAAGTCCCTTCCGGACACGGGACGAAGTCTTCAATCTTGTATCTTCATAGTCCAGGAGTCCGGCTGAAGGTATAGTCCGGCCATCCGGACACCCCCTAATCCAGGACTCCCTCAGTCAAATTCAAAGAGGAATAGACATGGGAAAATATTTTGCACGTGTGTTATGGTTAATTCCAAAAGAATGGAATATTTATAATAGCTCCCTAATATCGAGAGGATATGTTATAAAGAGAAACACCATGTGAATTCCCTCGGTTTAAATGGATCAAAGATCCATGCTATTTATTTAGTTGAGTTAAGAAAAAGAAATGACATGATGGCATGATGACACGATGCAATGCACATGATGCAATGATGAATGCAATGAACCAAACAAATCATACGACGAAACCCGAAAACCCTGGAAGGCATCTAAAGCTCCGGTCTTGGGGCGTTACAGAGCTCCTATGTGAGATAGTTGAAACACGGGAAGAACCCGTCGCCCACAGTCACCGGCCGCACTGGGATGGTCATAGTGATTGCCCGGCACTTGGTGATCTCCAGCCTAAAGGAGAAGCACAACGAATCGATGTCGAACGAGACCATGGCCCGCGGGGTGCGCACGTCTGCCGCCAGCAACGAGGAGTGAAGGTAGAGGCGGAGCTCATCTTCATGCAGAATCTGGGCAGCCGAAGGAGAAGAGAAGGTTGCGCCTTTGATAAGCTTAGGCTTGGCGGAGAGCTTGAGCATGGCGAGGCAGTCATCCACCGAGGCCACCTGCGGGTGCAGAAAAGCACGGAAGGCCCGGTCCGCCATTCCTTCCTCCGGCCCGTAAGGTGCAGAGGAGCGAGAGGGAGCGTGACCCACGACACGATGGTGCGATAGAGCGCGCACCGCTCCCGCTCCCGCAACCGACGAAGCGCGGTAGGGCGCCAGGTCACGGCCACTGACACCACCCTCCTCACCGCGGCAAGGTGGCACAGTAGGTGCACCGAGCGAATGGGCGACATCCCAGATCTCATTGATGATCACGTCGGCATAGGTGACGTTGCCGTCGACGCGGTGGAAGGTGAGGTGGTGAGGGATGTGGTGGAGCGCTTCCACGTTCACTAGGACGAAGATGCTCGAGAACTCGCTGTCGTGGAGGCATGCATGCTCGCGGTGGAACAAGTTGGCAAAGCCAGCCACCCCGCGCCGGTTCCACAACTTGAGAGGCATCTTCTTGAGTGACAAGCTGACAACATGACGGTAGGCGAAGGAGAAGGCATTGTCACCGGCATCGTGAGGCAAGATCCAGACAGTGCGGTCCCCCAGGTCTAGAGGGCTGGCACGTAGGGTCACGACCTTCTCGGACTCCCGCTGGAAGATCACGAAAGCAGTACCCATGGCGGACTCAGCAAAATGCATCGCCGTGATGCCAAGGTGCTGGCTGAAAACTCGCTTGAGCCAGTGCAAGAAAGCAGCCTTTGGGGGGTGATGTTGACAAGGCAAACAAGGGAGTTTTGGTCCAGCACCATGGGGTAGTGCACATCGGGGGAGGAGGGTCGGCCGTGCACGACATGCTCCATGGGAGGGGAGGACGGGCTAGCAGGGCTGGGATGGGGAGCGAGGGCGCAGGAGGGGGAGGCAGGTCTAGGACAAGAGTGGGGTGAGCAGGTGGGTGTGGGCTCGCATTTAAGGCCGGAGCGTAGCTCTGGAAAAAGGGCGAAGGCGTCGGAGGTGGCACTGGTAACTTACGTGCCCAACCGAGCAGCACAACCAACAAACAACCGGATCCCGGCAATCACGGCGGCGGTGGCTGTAGGCAAGGCAATGGAAGCAGCGCCAGGACAGGTCTTTAGGCCTTCCAAATCAGAAAAGGCGATTTGGTGAGCTCCCAAGGCTGCAGGAGGTGGATACGGAGAATCTGCGTTAGATAACAACGCTTCTTTGTAGCTGGAGACACCAGGCGCGGTTAGAAGAAATGAAGGGGAGCCGGGGGCGACAGTCGAAGCGTTGCCAACAAATTCGGGGGAATCCGAGCGTTGAACAACAGGAGATTGGCCTCTGGGCAGCGGTGCAAGCAAAAGGCCGGGATTAGGGGAGGTAGGACTAGCAAGCAATTGATTTCATGCAGGCGCGCAGCTGCGTGCACTCGAGCACGACCCATGCAACGCGACAGCGAGATCCCTGGAATAGGGCCATGCGGGGCGTGCGCTATCGAGCGACTGCCAAAGCGACCCAGAAGAGACAAGCACGAGGGGCGTGGCCCAAGAACCGAAGGCAAGAGAGCGTTAGCCTGCCAGGTCCGGCCGCGCGCGCCAAGGCGGCCAGACGAGGCGCCACAACACACAGAAGGCTCCAGGGTGAAAAGCGACATACTGACAGATAGGAAGCCAGAGCTCCAGGGTTCGCGGAGCACGATCTCCTTGGCGATGCACTCACGCGCGACCAGGAAGAGGAGCACGCCACCCTGGCGCGTTTGAACGTGGTAGCCGTTGGCTCAACCCCCAAACCCACTAACCAAGAGCGAGGCGAAGGCCTTAGGAGAAAACAACACGCCGTCGGTGAGGACTATAGCAAGCACGCCGGCATGCCGGCAACGCCCGACAACAGCCTCGACCGTGCCGCACCCGTATCTGGCCAACATAGCATCCTCAAACTCAGGACCATCCATAGACCAAGCCGGGAAGCGAAACCGGGGAGGAAACTAGGGCTAGAGCTGAGGAGGCGAGCTGAGCATCAAGGAGCTGGACGTAGAAAGCAACAAAGGGCGAAGGGATCGGGTTGCAGCACAAAGCTTCCTCTAAGGAAGGAACCAACCTGTAGTCCTATGGACCTTACCGGCGAGGGCCGACGTGCAGCCGTCACGCGGCCAAAACAACAAGCTCGGGCTGTCCGTCAAAGCAGTGTCGTAGAGCAGAGGGTGGACGCCACGACCGGAGTGACCAGCGGCGCAGAGGGAGCGGCCGGAGCGATCATCAGTCGTGAGGGTGGCCGCCGTGGCCGGAGTGACCAGTGGCGCAGGGGAGCGGCTGAAGTGATCGACGGTCGTGAGGGTGGCCACCGTGGTCGGAGTGACCAGCGGTGCAGGATCATAATATACATGTTTTTTTTCTTCAAGATACTGAGCAGGCACCACATAGGTGTCTTCATAGTCGAGGACAATGTCACCTCCCACTGAACAAAGACAAAAATCAATTTAGGAAATATGAGCACCAGCTTCAAGTCTAGAACTTGATCATGTACATGTACTCCCTTTGTTCTTAAATATAAGTCTTTTTACATATTTCACTACAAACTACACAAGGATGTCTATAGACATGTTTTAGAGTGTAGATTTATTCATTTTGCTCCGTATATAGTTCATAATGAATTCTCTAAAAAGACTTATATTTAGGAACGGAGGAGTATTTGTTAGCTTCAAAATAGCGGATAGTGTGCTTATAATGTTTTTTAATCTAAAATGACCAATATGCCCTATGTTTTTTAGATGAAAGGAGCATGGGGCTACATGTTGATTGGGTGATAATCGGGTCGGATCCGCGGCCTCACAGCAATTGGATGGTGTGCGGGACAATCATCCCATCTCTATCCACGTCACTCATTTAGGTGTGCCCTAATTGTTTGCAACATGACATTTGTTGCTCTTGGACGTTTGCAACATGAACCAAGTTGTGGCCGCCTCCAGCTTGGATAACATTTGCAAACACCCCTTTGATCACCCATTTGCAATATGAACCATGTTGTGGTTATCCGTTGCAACTTGGACCATGTTGTGGTCACCTTCAGACGACGACATCACCCATCTCAACTCGTTATCCTCGTTGGTGGCGTTTGTAGCATGGCGGTGCCTCCCATCACTGCTGCACAGCGGTGTCACCATGCCCCCCCCACCAAGGGGCAATGTTTGGCTGTGTCACGACGTTCTGCCTGTTGCAATAGTTGGTTCTGCTTAAGAGACATGCGTTCATGGTGGCCTGCATCTATGCCTAACAAGAAGGAAGAAAAAGCTTGCTTGTGAGATCCATGAGGTGGAGAATAGGGAGGGCGAAAGGGGATGAGTCGCCTCGTTTTGGGATAAATTGGGTGGTTGTCGAAGAGATAAGGATGGAAAGATGGAGCGGTGGATGGGCCCATGGTGGCACATGGTGCATGCTTGAGGCAATGGACAAGCAACACATTTTCAGGCACTTGAGTACAAGCTTTTTCCAATGGATAAATCCACAAACGGCATCTTGGTTCAACGCAACATACGAAAGTTCAAATATAGACATATACAGATCAAGCTCAACACAGAGCAACAATTTAGAAATAAAGACACAAGCGTTGTGTTGGGGAACGTAGTACCAAACCAAAAAAAAACTGTACTAATGAACACACTCAGGAACACTACGAAGACCAATGTCACCATCACAACACAACAGAGATGAAGATGTGCAGATTCCCACAGTTAGGTTATAAGGTCGCGAGAACTTACCCCCGACCGAGAAATCCTACGGTATACATGCGTACCGTATGAGTGGTTTGCCAGCACTTTGTCATCTAGGACAAAGGGATATCGGAGAACTGGTGTAACACCCATGATGCGGCTATATCTCCCACGTGTCGGAGCACGACTTAGAGGCATAACCGCATTGTAGGCATGTCGCAACAGGGGTAATCTTTACACATCCCATGTACTGAATGAGAACGGGATAAAGAGTTGGCTTACAATCGCCACTTCACACAATACATAAATATAGCATTACAACATCCAGAATACAATCACGGTCCAACTACGGAACCAAATAAAGAAAGACCACCCCTATTGCTAGATCCCCGATCGCCCCAACTGGGCTCCACTACTGATCAACTGGAAACTAAACAACACAATGAACACGATCTTCATCGAGCTCCTCCTTGAGCTCGGTTGCGTCACCTGCATGTTATCATCGGCACCTGCAAACTGGTTTTGGAAGTAATCTGTGAGTCACGGGGACTCAGCAATCTCACACCCTCGCGATCAAGACTATTTAAGCCTATGGGTAGGTAAAAGATATGTGAGGTGGAGCTGCAGCAAGCACTAGCATATATGGTGGCTAACTTACGCAAATGAGAGCGAGAAGAGAAGGCAAAGCACGGTCGTGAACTAGAAGTGATCAAGAAGTGATCCAGAAACTACTTATGTTCAAGCATAACTCCAACACCGTGTTCACTTCCCAGACCCCGCCGAGAAGAGACCATCACGGCTACACACACGGTTGATGCATTTTAATTTAAGTTAAGTGTCAAGTTTTCTACAACCGGACATTAACAAATTCCCATCTTCCCATAACCGCGGGCACGACTTTCGGAAGTTCAAAACCCTGCCAGGGTGTCCCAACTTAGCCCATCACAAGCTCTCACGGTCAACGAAGGATATTCCTTCTCCCGGGAAGACCTGATCAGACTCGGAATCCCAGTTACAAGACATCTCGACAATGGTAAAACAAGACCAGCAAAGCCACCCGGATGTGCCGACAAATCCCGATAGGAGCTGCACATATCTCGTTCTTAGGGCACACCGGATTGTCCAAACTTCCGGTAAGCCAGCCCAGAGTTGCCCCTGGTGGCCACCGGCGATTGACAGGTTGGACCAACACTCAGAGGAGCACTAGCTCGGGGGTTTAAATAAAGATGACCCTTGAGTCTACAGAACTCAAGGGAAAAAGGCTTAGGAGGCAAATGGTAAAACCAAGGTTGGGCCTTGCTGGAGGAGTTTTATTCAAGGCAAACTGTCAAGGGGTTCCCATTATAACCCAACTGCGTAAGGAACGCAAAAACAAGGAACATAACACCGGTATGACGGAAACTAGGGCGGCAAGAGTGGAACAAAACACCAGGCATAAGGCCGAGCCTTCCACCCTTTAACAAGTATATAGATGCATTAATTAACATAAAAGATATTGTGATATCCCAACAAAATCCATGTTCCAAACATGGAACAAACCCCATCTTCACCTGCAATTAGCAACGCTATAAGAGGGGATGAGCAAAGCGGTAACATAGCCAAACAATGGTTTGCTAGGACAAGGTGGGTTAGAGGCTTGACATGGCAATATGGGAGGCATGATAAAGCATGTGGTAGGTATCGCGGCATAGGAAAAGCAAAAGAGCGAGCAACTAGCAAGCAAAGATAGAAGTGATTTCGAGGGTATGGTCATCTTGCCAGAGATCCCGCAAGGAAGAAGAATGAGTGCATGAAGAAGACAAACGGACGTAGTCGAACGAATCCTCACAAACGTGACGTTATCGGAACTAACCCGAAGAAGCACACCGGAAAGAAGCAAACAACATAGTAAACAACCATCACATAATCATGGCATGATGCACAACCAAGTATGATGCATGTCCGGTTTAATTAGGCCATGGCATGGCAAAGTGCACAAACAATAATACAAATTAAGTGGAGCTCAATATGCAACTCCGTTGCATATTGACGAAACACCACGTCAATTATTTAGTTCTCTCTCGTTTATATACCCAGCTATATTAAATGTTCTTAACATGGCAAGAGGACGAGCATAAGTAAACTAAACATTTAGGCAAGTTTAAATGAGGCCGGAACAACAAGCAACAATTCCGGTAAAACCTCATATGCATTTATCAATTTGGTGCATTAACAATTTTAAACATTTAAATGTTATTATCATGATGCAAATGACATGTGCAAGTATATGCAATTTTATTAAAAGTTGATAAGAGCATTATGAAGCATTTGTCACCGTGGTGGAAAGAAAGGGCGCCACAGCGACGATAAAAAACAGTGCCACGGCAATGTTCCGGTTCCGGTAACTCGATTGAGATGCCGGTGAAAAAGATGGGGCGTGAGAGAGTTGAGCAAGATGGCGGGGTGCTCCTGACTACCGGGTTCCCATAGGTTAGTGACATGGAAACGAGTGACAAAACGGACACGATGCAGACAAAGGGGGCATCTCATCCAACATGCATTCATTCGTTCACGGGCGTCGTCTCAGGGTTATACCTTCAAGGCGAGACTTTTCGGAACGGATCAAGTTCGTAGCGGAAGTAGACGTTCTCGCCACGTTCTTAGTGGTAGTAGTTGTACTCATGCCATAGTGGAAGTAGTAGTGGTTCATGTCGATGGTAGTGGCACATAGAAATCGTGGACGAACTTGGAGGGTCATCGTTAGTCGTTCACGGGTCTTCGGCGATGGTTGTGGTACACGTGATGTAGAAGTACGGATGGCAGTAGGGGTACATGTTTATCATTGCATGGGTTTCCATAGATGTTCGGGGTCACGGCGAGGAACTTGATGCATCATTGAACTAGGCGTCCAAGGAATCTCGCGTAGCCGTACACGAGTCGTAGTCGAACTTGACGGTTCCGTTACACGGTTCTTTGGAGATGATAATGGTGTACGAGTCTTTTGGCCCTGATAGTCGTACACGCATCCGAAGAGGAAACTCGGCGTTCCGAAGCGGTGTAGGGGTACATGCCGATGGTCGTCGTGGTACTTGGCGTTTCGTTCAGCACTCTTTCGAGCATCCGTGTGATCTTGTCGGTGGTGTACTTGGCAATTTCCAAAGCGACCTTGACGCATCCGTTCATAGAGGTACTTGGCGGTTTCGTTCAGTCGGTCTTGCCGGTCTCGGTAACGTAGTTGTACAATAGCGTCATCGAACTTGTCGAACCCAAACTCTTGGAGGACCGTCGTGGTACTTGGTGTTTCATGTAACTGGCGTCCTTTCGACCTTGAGAGAGAAGAAACAGCACGCCCACAGCGCCCGGTGGGGATGGTCCTGCAGCAACAGGAGGTCGACGGCGGAGCAACAGTAAGACGAAGAGCTCGGCGGCCTGGATTCGTCGATCGGAGTGACGACGGGGTCACTGAGTGGCGCAGGGACAAAGCAGCATCAGACAGCAAGGTGGATGTGCTGTCGGTGCCTCGCGGAGGCAGCAATGCCAGGGAGGCGCAGCAGCGAAGCACGGCTCGCGAGCAGAGGAGGAAATCTAGGCAATGGTCATGGTCTCCGGTGGCGATCGGACGTGCGGAGGCACTGCCTCGGGCGATGAGGTAGCTCGAGGAGGACCTCGAGAAGGGAGGTGCATGGCCGGAGGGAGGCGGAGCAGTGGACGGCAAGAGGATCCGAGCGCGCGGGAGGCCGGTCCGGGCGCCATGGCGAGACGGCGGCGCAGAGGCGCGAGGCGAGCAGCTGGAGCGACAGCCGAGGAAGGCGCGACGAGGTGCAGGTGGAAGAGGCGCTCGGCGGGTCGAGGTTGAGCTCGCGCGCGAGGGCAGAGTGTGAGGGCTCGGGGCTCCTCCCTGGTGCGTGAGGAAGAGAGCGAGAGGAGGGGGGTTTCGAGCAGAGCGCTGGAGGGAGATGGGGATCGAGGAGATGGCTCCTGGCGGCGGTGAGGGAACGAGGGAAAGAGGGAGTAGCGATGCGGGAGGGGTTAGGGTAAGCAGCGGGGCTGATTGGGCCTGGCCTTGGCCCGACGCATGAGGGAGGGAGGCCGAGCTAGGCTAGAATGGCTGCTGGGCCTCTTCTCTCTCTCTCTCAGAAATAACTTATTTTCTTTTAGCAGAAGAAAGAAAGAAAAGAGAGACATGAAAGATTAGGGAAGGAACCTAGGCAACGAATAATTTTCTTGAGGTCGCAAAAATGTGCTTGTTCCGAGAAAAATAGAAAAGGCCAAGATTGAGATATTTAAATTCAAACTCATTTGATTTAAATTCAAATGATTTGAATAGGAAGTGAGGGTTGGGAAGGTCCAAAATGTTCGGATTTTTGGTGGAGCTCCGAAATATGATGAATGAATTTATGGACAAAGTTTGAGGTCAAGATGTGAGACAATAAAGGCCTGGGGAATTACTTGCAAGTCTGTTTTGGTGATTCCAAATTAATGGAATATTTATAATAGCTTCCTAAATATTAGGAGGATATGTTATAAAGAGAAGTCACTCTTCCCTCGATTTAAATGGATCAAAGATCCACACAATTTATTTAGTTGAGATGCAAAAGATTTATGACATGATGGCATGATGACATGATGCAAAGAAAAAATAAAAGGAGCAAGCAAAAAATGAAACACACGGAGAAACCCGGAACCTATGGAAGTCTTCTCGAGCATCGGTCTTGGGGCATTACAACTGGAGGTGAAGAAGTCTTGCGGAGTGAGAGAGAGAGAGAGATGGCGCGGGGCGGGGGAAGGGCACGTCCTTGCAAACTTGTGTGTTTGGGGTGGAGGGTGCTCCTCCCATTTTTTATGGGTGGACAGGGGGGATGCGGCTTGGAGGACAGGAAGTCCCTAGGGCCAACGCACCAGTGAAGGAGATCCTCCTAGAGGATCCCCTCCCATCCCTAGTTGCACCTCTTGGATTCGCCTCCAAGCCAAGTGGGTGCGCACCACCTTGGGACATATGGCCCATGTGGGTGCCACCACTATGCCCAGCCAAGGGAGCAACCTACTAGGGTTTTTAGAACCATCTGGAAGATTTTCAAAACTTCCAAGGGCTTTCTAGGATCTTCTCGGGCACCTCCGGGGCACTCCCTCCTGGTATTACTGACACACTCTCGAAACCTCTCGGAACACTTCTGAAAACATCCAGAACATTTCTGGTACCTTCCTCTCATTCTCCAATGATCTCATAGTACTCTATCAACCACTAAATGTCAAGTGTGTGACCGTGCAAATTCGGTAATATATGGACATGACCCGGAACAGTCAATAAATAACAACGGGGTCTGGACACCCATATTGATTCCCACACACACACAAAGATCTTTATTAGATGAACCTTTCATTTCCATACACAATTCCATTTGCTTCGCCATACGTAACAAAACTTGAGGCAAGACTATTATCGGTATCCTTGTGAAGCAACTACTTGATCAGAATACCAAGTTATTCTTGTTACTGATTTTGTTCTCTTTTCTCGTTTCGCTATTCCAGTATGCGTGTGACCATTATCATCTTGTGTTTGTTGGGAAAACGATGGATACCATAATACCGAGTGGGCCCGGAATGTATCATTCATCACCGTAGGAGCAAATCGCACTCTTGAAGTATTGAGTCTGTTTACATATTTTTTCGATGTACCTGAAAGTTACCGTTATGATGAACCGTTTATAGATAACATTTGGCCACCCCAAAGTAAATTTATGGTATGAAAGTTCATGATATTCTCATGGTTTAGTACGTGAGTATATGTTAACACATAATATGACAATGCCTATAATGGGCGACGATGGGATCTCGTGGTATATCATAAGTATATTGCACAAAACACAAGACTAATTGTACCAATGGAGGAGTCACATACTAAGGACCAATCCCTCAAAAAATTAGAAATGTTGCTACAAGCAAAGAGATCAAAGAATGTTCGCAAACCATCAACAACATGAGCTAGAAAATTTCATGGAATTTTTCTGGAGGTAGGGGAAGATGGGGGGCATGGACACGGGGGCCTTTTGGGCCCCATAGGCCAACCTACGCGGCCATTGGGTGGCCCATGTGGCCAGCCCGCATGGGTGCCTGGTGGGTTCCCTTAGGTGGCCCTAGGTGCCACACTCTCTCATATTTTTCACAATAACTCATGTAAATTTCCTGAAATTTTCGGGAAATTTTACTTTTGCACCTTTTTATTATGTACAGAACTTAGATTCTGGGTAAACTAATTATTCTAAAGCAATTAAACTCTAATGGAACTTAACTAAATAGAAAATGAAATAATGGAACAGAAGTAGGTGTTCGTGGAATTCACCGATCATATGTTTTTTTTCAAAAAGAACCCATTAATAAGGTTGATCAAGTCTTATTAATAAATTATCTTTTATCAACATAAAACCTAATAACTTCACATAACACGCATGTTATGTCAACTTGGATAGACATGATTCCAATCATAATAGTTTTATATTTCTTTTCTGGAACTGAAATAGGAGATTTTAAATTCTCCAATAGTAATAGTCATAATTTTTTCAATAGAATTGATTATGTATCCTGGGTTTGCCTTCTTAGGAAAATAAACTTTATGATCATTTCCATTGATATCAAAGGTAACATTACTTTATACAATAGATAACGACCCCTAAAGTGTTATGACACTACTAGGGAAAAGGCTAGCAGCAGCGCGGGTTCTAGGTATATCAGTAGCGCGGGGACCGGTGCTACTAATAAGGCACTACAGCTAACCCATAGCAGTAGCGCGTGCACACCCGCGCTACTGCTACACAAGTGTAGCAGCAGCGCACTTCGTGGAAGCTCGCTACTGCTAATAGCTCTAGCGCGCTTTTCCTAGATGCGCTACTGCTACTGTGGCGCTGCTGCTAACTTTTCTCCACTCGCTACTGCTAACTTAGTAGTTTTTGTTTTTTTTCTGCATATTTTTTTTTGTATTTGAACAGGATTTATACAAGAATCTTTAGCAGATACAAATGCCATCATGATACACATACAAATGGCTGCGAGACCACAAATGTAATCATAGCATATACATACAAATAGTCCCATCATAATCATCATCAAACACAAAGTGGTATCTCATCATCATCTCGAAAATAGCGATACATGCAAGTCTCGAATACTTGAAACTACAATGTCATCCATCTAAATAATGGTATACGCGAGAAGAGCTATCACTATGAGTGAGAGCGAAACTATGCAGTACATGAGGCGGCGGTTACGAGTCCTGTCTTGCGCTAGCGTGAACCTCAAGTAACTAGCTTCGGCTTCTTGTCTGGTTTTGAAGCCTTTATGGCTGGCGCCCGAGACCCCATTCACTTGCACCTGACACTCAGGCCACTCGTTGTACACCCCCGGAACCTTCCATTTGTACACGACATAGCACCGCCATCTCTCCATCAAGAAACTAGGTACCTGTTAGAGATGCATCTTCATCAAGAGGATGTACAATCATATGCAACAAAATATATTAGAGCAACACGAAAAAGAAAGGGCTAATTACCAACTAGATGCAACATACAATACACAAAATAATTAACTAGAGGTACGCAGGTCATCGTACCCAAACAAACAAAGTAGCGTTACGCAAGGTCGGCAGGGACCATGGACATCACAAAGTTTCATCGCTACAGAGAGTATACAAGTTCAACCGACACATATCATCATCATCGGCATCGTAAATCACTAGAAGTTCCATCCTTCCATATCATTGAGGATGGACCCTAGCTTCTTGAACAGCGTGAGGTCTTGACGTTGCATGCCTATGCGAGTTCGGATGTCAGCTCGCGATATAGGGCCGTGGTGGAACATCCCCTTCTCATCGACGACTTCTTTCATGATGATCGTCGCAATGTCCCTTTGGATGCGAAAGAAGTCATCTCTAAGTTTATAATTAACTTCTCCATGATATTCTAGCCACTTGTGGATATGATCGTCGTTTCTGCTTGTCATGCGAAGCTTTTGGTGATCCGTGCTGAACTCAATCAGGAGATGGAGGATGTAGAATCCATCCTTCTTCCTTGGTTTTGGGACATGGATGCAGCAGAAGTTAGTTTTATGCGTGAAACCCATCTTCTTGTTCCTTTATTTCCTGATCTGCATGTGGCCACCTCTAATGCTTAAGCCTTAGAGAGCATCATCTAGAATATTCATTATGTGGGTGTAGTCCTTCTTCTCGTAGTCTCTGGAAGGGTCGAAATACACGGCGTGGGAGGCTCGCGGGTAAACAACGATAAGGACGGCGTGCCTAGTGCTTCGGGGAAAAGACACCTCAAATTATTCTTGATATGAGCGAGAAAGAATGATTGAAATGTACGAAAGGGTTGTCCGGAACTGACTTACTTTGGATGATAAGGCAGGAGGACAATTTCCTGGTCCTTATTCTGTACCATGAAGTTTTGGAGGTAGTCCCTAGCAGTTTCATGCTCAAAGTCGCCGAGACTCAAGAAAGACTCGTGCATGTAGTACGGATCTGCCACACAGATTTGCGAGACTTCTTCTCTCTTCATGACGGAGCTCATATGTAGCGCAAAAAGGCGAACGATTGTAAAATCGAGTCGCCTTGTCAGAAACATCTCAAAGATATGGTCAAACCGCGGGAAGAACACTTCCGCGGGCCGTGTGTCGACGTAGCACTTCCCCTCAGGCGCACGAGCCGCGTATGTCGGATATCCTGGATCCTTCAAGGCTAGTAGGCATTTCTCAGTCGACAGCACATGTTCGTTCAGTCTCCTGTGATCCCTTGATAGTGCCTCCAGCGGTTTCGACGATAGCATCGGCTCGCCCGTGAGATGGAACATGGCCGCACCTTTCACGGGTACACACTCTTCAGAATCCATCATCTGACTGCAATGTGCTTTGGATTGTTTGGAGGCAGCTATCTTCCCCGATCTCTTCCTCTCCTTTTTCTTGGGCACACCTTCCAGACCCTTCCTTAACCCCTGCCCCAGTGTTCCCGGGCTAAGCACTGTACGACCCTCGGCTAGTTGAGCCTGTGTTGAGGCGGCATCTTCAAGCGTGTCCTGTGAGGATTTCATGAAGAGAGACTTTTTGCAATCCCTGCTACGACCTTCCTGCCCGGGCAGATCATCCATATCCTCATTAGCATGGAGATATCCCGATTCATCATATGGTTGACTCATCATATCTATGTCACAGTCATACGCGTTTGTATTGAGGAAACCCATTGGCTCGACCTCCGTCTCATCATCCATTCTATGTTCTACAGGACCGATTACATTAGCCAGTACTATTGCACCCCCTTCATCACGTCGTCCGCCGCTCTCACCCGGCACTACAGGAGCTGGTAATTGCCTGCCCCGTCAGCGTCCTCAACATTGTCATCCTCATCTTCAATTATCCACCGAGTATAGCCATCCATGAAACCAGTCATGAGCAGGTGCGCTTCGACACGACCATCGTCATAGGGGTCGAGCCAAACTATTCCTTTGCATTTTTGACACGGACATAAAATCTATGTCCGGTTATTTTCTTTCATGTCCTGCACCGCCGACCGCAACCACGTGTCCACCATCGTTCCACTAACCATCATGAACGTCTGCACGGTAGTAATAAACAAATTGATTATAAAAATGCGTGCATGCATCAAAGTCATACAAAAATTCGGCACGACCTTCCCTAAAAATAGGACATATATAGATCTAGAGTTTGCCCGGAATTCACCGAAACAGAAATAAATCAACATTTCAACAAAACATAGGCAACTCAAAAGCACAATTTGGCATCAACACATGCCACACACACAATTTCCATCATATTGCCCAATTATCATATCACACACACATACACATATTTCCATTTTGCAAAAGCATGAAATTTTAATCACCTCTTTCTCGAGAGCGATCACACGATGGAGATGATGATGTAGGGAGATCAAAACTGTACAAAGCTCTTCTTGACAAAGATAGATCTAGTTAGGGGGCAAATATTGGTCACTTGACTAAATGCTACATCTACCTAGCTAGCTAATTTAGGAGGAGACAACTTCAACTAGTGGAGGGGAAGGGAAAAGAGAAAGGAGATGCAATAATGGAGGTGGTGTTAGCTAGGAGTAATGAAGAGAGAGAAAGGTAGGTAGAAGAGGGAGAGTAATGGGGGGAGAAGTATTGAGGAAGAAGAAGAGTAGGGAGGATGCATGTGGGAGGTAGGGGAAAGGGAGGAGAGGAGATGGGGGAGGGGTGAGAAAAGGTGGTGGGGTCCTGCGTCTTAGCAGTAGCGCGGGAGTAAAACGCGCTACTGCTAAGAGCGTAGCAGCAGCACCCTTTCGTCACACGCGCTACTGCTAAAGGGGTCAACCATGTGGACAATTTCAAATTTAGCAGCTGCGACGTGACTAAAAAGCGCGCTACTACTATTGCATTAGCAGTAGCGCGCATCGTGACGCCGCGCTGCTGGTAAACTTAAGTTGTTGGGTACTGTTGGTGGATTTTTGTAGCAGCACGGTTTAGACATCACGCGCTACTGCTAAATTTACATCAGTAGCGTGCTTCTCTTAACCTCGCTACTGCTAATTAGCAGTAGCGCCTCTTTTTGTGCCGCGCTACTGCTAATATTCTGTGTATAAGGTTTTCCCTAGTAGTGTGAAAAGGTTTACCGAGGATAACAGACATGTTGTCATCCTAAAACATCTCAAGTATAACAAAGTTCTTTAAGATCATAACATTAGCAATCATAACGGGAATATCCTCACATATGCCAATAGGTATTGTAGTAGTTTTGTCAGCCATATGCAAAGATATCTCACTAGGTGTCATCCACTAACTCTAGCACCCAAATCATATAATGCAGTTTTAACATAATTATTATTAATGGAGCATGGTATAGTGGGTATCCCTCGATCTCCCAGTTGTTCAAGTATTTGTCCTATAAAAGGATAATTGGCAAGCAAAGTAGATCTTTATTTTTCATGTATTTGTTTTTATTAGTGACAATATATTTCCTACATTTAGAATAAGGAGGAATCTTAATAACATTGATCAAAGCAATTCATAGAAAAAGAGGCGTACAATATTCAATAAATCTATTAAAAAGTTCATCTTCTCTAGATTTATGTCTTTCTAGGAAAAGGCATAGATTTTTCTACACCCAAGGTTCTCTTTCTCTACCTTGTTTCCTAGCAACAAATTATATTTTATCATATCTTTTAGTTCTAGGAGGTGGGTCATCATTTTCTACCTCTACTTCTGCCTCCTCCTTTTCAGATTCATTTTCATTAGGTGAAGCATCATTATTATCATGACTAGGTTCATGTTCTTCACGATCCTGGGTCTCAACATTAGAGATAAAAATATTATTAGTATTCTCAACAGGTTCTTTCTCAATATTAGGTTCCCCAGAAACATATAAAGTTTTGGCTTTATTCTTCTTTTCCTTATTTCTAGAAGAACTAGGAATACTATTATTAACCATTTGAGAATCTTGTTCAATTGTTTTAGGATGACCTTCGGAATAGAGTGGATCTTGAGTGGTTTCTCAACTCCTAGTATTTACTCCATAAGAATGTTTATTAAGATGTTTAGACATATCTGTAAGCAAATCTTGTTGAGATCTAGTGACCAGTTGACGTTGAGTTTGAACCATGGAGAAATACTTACATAAACCTTTAACATCATTAGCAGTCCTTTCCAACACATCATGCAAACGTTTAATGATACCAGAGTTTTGTTGTAGATAGTGATCTAATTGGATATCAAAGTGATGTTGTTTAACAACAAAATTATCAAACTCCTCTAGGCATAGGCTCGGAGGTTTATTATAAGGAACATCACCTTCGGAAAATTTATAGAGATAATGTACCTCACCTACCTTCCTAGTAGTGATTGGTTCACATAATTCTTCAATGGAAGGTAAATTCTTAACATATTCATCTTTAATACATTTCTTTTTCATAGATTTCTTGGCTTCTTGCATATCTTCTAACTAGGAAATAAAACACCTCTCTTCTCAGGAGTTGGTTTAGGTGGAGGTTCAAGAATAGTCCAATCAGCATGATTTTCATCATATTACTCAATAGTTCTTCATCGTGTTCAACTCTCCTTTCCCTGAAAACACAACCAGCACAACTATCTAGGTATTTTATAAATTCAGTGGTTAGTCCATTATAAAAGATATCAAATAATTCATTCTTTTTATTGTGTGATCTGGACATGCTTGAAGCAATGCATAAAACCTCCCCCAAGCTTGAGGGAGTACTCTTCCTCAAGTTGGTTATAATTATAAGTATCTTGTCAAGCAGCTTGTCTCATATGTGTAGGCAAATGTTTTTCATTAAAACCACTAATCATATCATAAGGGCTATTTATGCTACTAGGTGAAACATTATTAAACCATGCTTTAGCGTAATATTTTAACAAGAAAGGAAACATTTTGAGTATATAGTAATATTGGATCCTCTCCTCTTGAGTAAACAAAGAAGCTATGACATGCAACTTAGTTATGTGCTCAACAAAAAATTTAGTTTCATAACCATGAAAGAGATATGATTCTACCACAGTAATAAGTGCAGGATCAACACAGAATTCACAATCTTTATCATCAACGTGAAATAGGTGAGGTACCAAATTTAGGATCAGGCTTAATCATATTTTTCATAGAACTTCTCTTAACTAGTTCAATCAAACCATCAATACCTCCCTCAACATCATAAGACATAAGCTCTACTAAAGTCTTCATCAAGCACAATAGGTTTAGTTGTTAAATTAAGAGATATTCTTTTAACAGGTGAGGTAGGTTTAATAGGTGATCCATCAAAAAAATTAGTAGTTTCAAGTTCTTTATCTCTAGTAACTTGAGTATGCAATATTTTTCCCATGGTTTCATTAAGCACAACAGAAGCATCATCACAAGTATCATCAGAAGCAGTCCCTATTGTATGTGACATAACAATGTATGAAGCATGTGGTGGTGGTGGTGGTGTTGCACGTTGACTCAAAACAATAGGGGAAGCAAGAGTAGAGCCACTGGGTAAGTCTGTACCTTGCCTTGTCTTGGAAGGCATGATCTTTATTTTGGGATATTTAAATTCCCATAATGAACAATAAATTGAAGCAAACATCCCAAGTGAACTTAATAAATAGAGCTATGCTCCCCGGCAACGGTGCTAGTAAATAGTCTTGATGACCCACAAGTGTAGAGAATAGCAACCGTCTTCGTGGAAAGTATTTTAACCCAAATTTATTGATTCTACGCAAGGGGAGCCAAAGAATATATATAGAGGGTGGGTCTATTCTAATAACACCCTTAAGACCCTTATTCTGCTAACAAAATTTGTTATTCTGATAACACCACCACTACCCCACTTCCTCCCCACGCTCGTGCCCAACCTCCTCACCCTCCACCCACGAGCCGCCCGCCCCTCCCCACCTTCTTCCGGCGTGCACCCAGCACACCCGAGCCCCCGACCCACCCTCCCACCTTCTCCGGCGTGGTGCCCCACCCGAGCTACCGCCACACCCTCCCCACCTTCTCCGGCGTAGTGCATCCACCAAGACGCCGCGCCACCTTCCCCACCTTCCCCGGCCGCTACGCCACCCCGGCTCCTTGCTGCCCCATATCCTTCCCCACCGCACAACCACCTCCCGTCCCAGATCCATGGTCGCGGCGCCACCCCGACCAACTACTAACCGCACCGCCACGCCCCTCCCACTCTCCAGCATGGCCAGATCCCATCCAAATCCTCCACTTCCAAAGAAAACCACAGCCACCCCCAGATCCCCACGGCGATTCCCCTTCTGCCGCTTCCACCTTCTCCTTCCGGCCACCCCTGCCGCCGCACCGGCCACTCCCCAGCGCCGCCGCCTCCTACCCTCGCGCCGCCGCCTTCCCGCGCGCCGTCGCCTCTGGGATTCGCTCCAGCCTGGTCGCTGCTGGATGGCATCGCCATCACACGATGCAGGGAGCTCGGGTCGCCGATGGTCTTCCTCTACTGGATCCCCTCCAACAAGTTCCCCTGCCTCCCCTCCCCTCCGACGAGCTCTCCTGCATCCCCTCCCCCCATGTGAGCTGCCTTGAAGGCGGTCGAGGCTCCCGATGCAATTCGATTGGTGGTGTGGTGCGGTGTGTGCGGCTTGCAGTTCGGAGAGAGCGGGCATGCAGTTTGTTTGCCCATCTGCAGTGTGGTTTGCCTGGTTCGACCACCACGAGTTGCTCTTCACCAGCAAAAAGACTCCGACCAGCAAAAAATTCTTCATCGTCCAGCGCGGGATGCAGCCCATCGGGGAGGCAATGTGCGGTCCACGACAAGCCCCAATGCAGTGCAGTATGTTATCTGAGAAAAGGCCCAAACCTCACTCCATTTTTGTTGCTGCTATAGTTCACTTTTTTGATTTTTGATAGGGAAAATCAAACCCACAACAGTTTACTATTCATGTTCTTCGGTTCAGTTTGCCAACTTTTTGCAGGAGAGGAAAAACATCAAAAAAGAGAAAAAAAAGTGTATTGTGCTCCTAGCGATCAGTGCGGTGCTCCTAATGCAGTTTGACAGCTCACAAAAGCAGTCCACAACGCCAGCATCATGTTTGAGAAAAGTTCTTTTTTGTTGCAGATTTTGGATGAGCATCTGCCATGCGGTTCCAGCGCAGATGATGTTCTGGCGCGGTCCACTAATTTTTTGCTTGCAATGTAGTGTCGTGAAATTATACTCGTCCTCCCCCGTCATCCTCACCACTTATACTTAGTCCGATGCTTGAAGTGTGGTGTGGATTTTTTTGTATAAAGATTATAGGGACTCATTTGATTGCAGCGAAACATGGTGATGTTCAGGCATGAGCATGCGGTTTCGACCATGTGGACATGTAGTGCAAAAATGGTGTTTTCCGTGTTCGATGATTTTATGTATAAAAGTTATATGGACTCGTTTGAAAATTGTTTACCAAAGAAGTTCATTTCGAATTGTGGTGCGTCTCATTTCCCTCGACCATGCGGTTCACTTCTTTGCACGTGTACAGCTCGCCAATGTGGAAACCCAAAACTCAAAACAGAAAAAAGAAAGAAGGAAACAAAGTGCAAACATGTGTTAAATGAAAAATTGTAGAGAAACGACAAAAAAAGTAATGCCGTTCACTTGACCATTTGATGCTGTGCGGTTTTCTAACTGAAGCAGCATGGTCATGTGTCTGATGTTGTTCATCTTCTAAGTGAGCATTTGATGCAGTGCGGTTTTCCAACTGAAGTAGTGCAGTCGGGTATCTGATGTTGTTCATCTTGTAATTGCAAAGAAAAAATGTTACCGAAATGACAAATAAAGTAATGCGGTTCACTTCTCCATATTTTTGGGGTTCACTTACGCCCGATGTGAAGTCCCGTCCACTTCCTTGCATGAGAAAATTTATGTGTAAATATAAGAAATCAAGCAGTTCACTTGCCCATCTGATGGGGTGCGGTTTCCTGTCCGAAGAAGTGTGTTTTTCTGTCCGATGCGGTTCACTCGTCAATATTAGTGTCGCGAAAAATAGTGTCCGCGTTTTCGTATTTTTAAAACTGCTCTTAAACCATAAGGAATTAGAGAGAGTGTTCTACATGAAAAATTTGCGCCTCGGCGATATCTTTCCAATGGCATATAATTTGAATCAATTCAAGAACTGGTTTGTAAAAATTTCGTGAAAAACGGCCGCTGCCTCTCGTCGTCCGCCGTACGATTTTCAAAATTAACTTAAAACTGTAAGGAATCTCAAAACCATTTCTACATATGAAAGTTGCGCCTTGTCCATATCTTTCCAACGACGTATTACACGCCTCGTTTTGACAAACGGTTCAAAAACTAGAGCAAAAATAGTACCAAAAAATTGAAGAAATTTAAAAAAAAAACAGAATTCCGCGATTTAGTAAATTTGAAACTGCTCTTAAACCGTAAGGAATTAGAGAAAATAATAGTTATGAAAAGATGCGCCTCGACGATATCTATCCAATGGCGTATCATTTGCTTTATTCCGATCAGCGGTTTTGAAAAAATCACGAAAATACGATCGCTGCCACTCGTCATCCGCCGCACCATTTTTGAAACTGCTCTTAAATCGAGAGAAATCTCGAAAAGTGTTCAACATGGAGAAGTTGCGTCTAATCCATAGCTTTCCAACGGTATATCATACGCCTTGTTCCGATAAACGATTGAAAAACTAGAGCAAACACAGTACCAAGAAAACACTGCGTACAGTTTTTTACGACACGAAGTTCACTAGTCTCTGTAATGCAGTGCTCTAGCTAAAGAAAGTTCAGTGCCCTCGCGTTAAGCATGCAGTGCGGAAGTGTTATCAGAATAGTTATTCTGATAATATATATAAGCCTTAGCACTTGAGTGGTCAATTCAACCACACATGGCTAGGTAACTTGCTTGGCAAAAATTATTAGTAGCAAAGTGATAGGATAGCATTAGTAATGAAATGGTAATAGTAACGATACTAGTAACGGTATTGCAGTAAAGTAACATACTACATCAGTAGTTATTGTAAAGAGAGAAGCATTTATGAAAAGCATAGGCATGAAAGTAGATAATGGATTTTTTCTGATGACAGTACGTATGAAAAGGTCATGACATAGAGTGATAGCAAACTAGTTCAAATTCATCAATCATATGTAGGCATGTATTCCATATGTAGTTGTATGTGCTTGCGATAAGAACTTGCACAACATATTTTGTCGTACACTCCCATTTCAGTGAGATACTAATGGAAATTAAGGGTAATTAAGGTGCTCCTATTAATAGAGAACCGGATGAAAGCATTAACAATCAGTGAATACATATAATCCTCAAGATAAAGTCATCCCCGTTGATATTCCAATTATTATCACCTTGGTGTTTCGGGTTCATAACATTAACAAGTCCATAGAACTTGCAGGTATGATCCGAAACACAATTATATTTATCAAAATATAAAGGTTTTAGATTTGAAATCATAGTAGTCGGGCCCTAATGTCAAGCAGTAAGTGTAGCAAAGTCATAGCAATATACATCTCGGAACATAGTGGATACTAGCATCAAGCCCTAACAAATATGACAACTATTCCATAAGAATTTTCATCCAATTACCATCTACCTCCATGTGCCTACAAGGGAATTACTCACACATGGGTGGAAGCATCGTGAGATTGTTATTGGAGAAAAGTTAGTGATGATGACAAATCCCCCTCTCCGGAGCCTAAAGCAGACTCCAGATCTGATCTCCAGAGGAAGAAAAGAGGTGGGTGGCGGCTCTGTGTCATAAAAAGCATCAGGGATTTCTATGATTTTTTATGTGATATATGGGATTTATATGTGAAAGGAGGTCGGTGGAGTTGTCATGAGCCCACACGACCATGTGGCGCGGCCAGGGGTTACCCACATGGCCTGGCCACGTGGAGTCCTGGTGGCCCCCCTTTGGTCCATCTTCGTTCCTCTAGTCTTCTAATTTTTTAGAAAAAAACATCAAAAATTCCCGCCCAATTCGGAGCACTTTTACTTCTACACAAGAATAACACCATCACAATTCTGTTGAAATCAGCGCCAGTCCTGGTTAATTTCATTCAAACATGCAAATTAGAGGTCAAAACAATAGCAAATGTATTTGGAAAAGTAGATACATTTGAGGCGTATCATTTTGCGGTACACCTATATGAGTAGAATACCAGGCTCGTCAATAGATGTCATAAGTTTTGCTTATTGTAGCTCTACACGTTGGTCAATTCATTGATTCATTGAATGTTGCAACTTGATAATCATCACACCGTAATCCCGAACGTGTTGTCGTGCTATACCATAGGACCGAGGGGAGGCCACTTACATTCTTCATACATTGTTGGATTATAAGCTCAAGGGGAACCTTGTGTGGGATGACTTGTGCCAATTCTGACTCTAGGATGACTTGTGCCAATTCTGACATTGTTGGATTATAAGCTCAAGGGGAACCTTGTGTGGGATGACTTGCGCCAATTCTGACTCTAGGATGACTTGTGCCAATTCTGACTCGAGTATCATTGAATTAGGAATCAATGAATTCAAAAAAGTTGTTGAACATCTGGTTATCTTGGGTGTAATATTTACATTTGAACTATTGTTATACTATGGATATTTGCAAGTTATTTATAGATGAATTGTGCTATTTTTTATAATTATTTTGAGTGTTGCAAACTTAAACGGAAAAAACAGGGGCATATGATTAGGGGCATGCTTGGATGACCGGCTCCCGACAGATGGTGTGTCCGCTTTGAAGGTCGGCATTGGAGATGCCCTTAGTCCCTTTTTAATTCATTTGTTTTTATATTAATTTGTTGCTTTATTTTTCTGTTTTAGAAACACAGTATATATGTTCATATACACCCATTCCTCATCCTAGTAAATGTACGTATGCATATCATATCCTATGAGCACCTCCGAAGAACTAAATCGGTGGGTCTTGAGGTTAATGAAGTCAACATAGGCGTGCAGCTATCGATATAAATGTCATCTTACCTAAAAAATATTCTATTTTTATGAGACAAATGTGTCAAACATGAGGTGTGATCCTTAGAGCATCTCTAACAAACCCCGTATAAGTGGTCAAACCCGCAAAATAACCATTTTTTGCAGTTCCGGTCGAAAAAACAAGCCCGAACAAACCCCTTAAAATCGTCCGACCCTTAAATTTTTTAAGGGGCCCTGTAAACGCGAACGCGAAACCCTCATATATACAGTTTTGAGGGCAACTTTGGCAGGGCCCTGCATACTAGTTGATGACCCACAAGTATAGGGGATCTATCATAGTCCTTTCGATAAGTAAGAGTGCCGAACCCAACGAGGAGCAGAAGGAAATGATAAGCGGTTTCCAGCAAGGTATTCTCTGCTAGTACTGAAATAAGTGGTAACAGATAGTTTTATGATAGGATAATTTGTAACGAGCAACAAGTAACAAAAGTAAATAAAGTGCAGCAAGGTGGCCCAATCCTTTTTGTAGCAAAGGACAAGCCTGGACAAACTCTTATATAGAGAAAAGCGCTCCCGAGGACACATGGGAATATCGTCAAGCTAGTTTTCATCACGCTCATATGATTCGCGTTCGGTACTTTGATAATTTGGTATGTGGGTGGACCGGTGCTTGGGTACTGCCCTTACTTGGACAAGCATCCCACTTATGATTAACCTCTATTGCAAGCATCCGCAACTACAGCAAAAGTATTAAGGTAAACCTAACCATAGCATGAAACATATGGATCCAAATTAGCCCCTTATGAAGCAACGCAAAAACTAGGGTTTAAGCTTCTGTCACTATAGCAACCCATCATCTACTTATTACTTCCCAATGCCTTCCTCTAGGCCCAAATAATGGTGAAGTGTCATGTAGTCGACGTTCACATAACACCACTAGAGGTGAGACAACATACATTTCATCAAAATATCGAACGAATACCAAATTCACATGACTACTAATAGCAAGACTTCTCCCATGTCCTCGGGAACAAAAGTAACTACTCACAAAGCATAAACATGTTCATAATCTAAGGGGTATTAATATGCATATAGGATCTGAACATATGATCTTCCACCAATTAAACCAACTAGCATCAACTACAAGGAGTAATTAACACTACTAGCAACCTACTAGCACCAATCCCGGACTTGGAGACAAGAATTGGATACAAGAGATGAACTAGGGTTTTGAGAGGAGATGGTGCTGATGAAGATGTTGATGGAGATTGCCCTCTCCCGATGAGAGGAGCATTGGCGATGACAATGGCGATGATTTTCCCCTCCGGGAGGGAAGTTTCCCCGGCAGAACAACTCCGCCAGAGCCCTAGATTGGTTCCGCCAAGGTTCCGCCTCGTGGCGGCGGAGTTTTGTCCGAGAAGATGGCTTATGATTTTTTTCCCATCGAGAGACTTCATATAGCAAAAGATGGCCACCAGAGGGCCACCAGGGGGCCCACGAGGTAGGGGGCGCGCCCAGGGGGGTAGGGCGCGCCCCCACCCTCGTGGGCAGGGTGTGGCCCCCCTGGTGAATTTCTTCTGCTGAGTATTTTTTATATATTCTGAAAACATCTTCCGTGAAGTTTTAGGACTTTTGGAGCTGTGCAGAATAGGTCTCTAATATTTGCTCCTTTTCCAGCCTAGAATCCCAGCTGTCGTCATTCTCCCTCTTTATGTAAACCTTGTAAAATAAGAGAGAATAGGCATAAGTATTGTGACATAATGTGTAATAACAGCCCATAATGCAATAAATATCAATATAAAAGCATGATGCAAAATGGACGTATCAACTCCCCCAAGCTTAGACCTCGCTTGTCCTCAAGAGAAAAACCGAAATCGAAAAATATGTGCACATGTTTAGAGATAGAGGTGTCGATAATAATAAAATACAGACATGAGGGCATCATGATCATTCCTAGAACAGCAACTTATATACTTCTTGTCATATGATTTATTATGCTAGAGTAATAATTCAATCATAATTTCAAGTATGAATTGTAAACTTCCTTGAAAACTAACAAACTATAGTCTCAGTCATTGGAGCAATTGCAATTTATCATAACATAGGAAAGAGTCAACATATAAGAGCTTTTCAGCAAGTCCACATACTCAACAATCATATAGTCTTTCACAATTGCTGACACTCACGCAATACTTATGGGTATGGAGTTTTAATCGAACACAGCGAAAGATAGGGGCTTATAGTTTTGCCTCCCAACATTTTACCTCAAGGGTAATGTCAACAATAATAGTTCATGAAAACTCACATCCAATTAGCCATATATACCAGGATCTTTCCAACATGATGTGCTTGCCAAAGGAATAAAATGTAAAAAGGAAAGGTGAAGATCACCATGACTCTTATGCAGGGTTGTAACATCCCAAATTTTCAATTTGGAATGTTATACATTAGATCATCAATGCATATCATATTTTATTTGCATTTTGGTTGATCCTAGAAATTCTACGCAACTCAATGCCCCACGGAGAGAGTTGGGGATTTCATTATTTTCATATTTGAGTTTTCTCAAATTTTGAGAATAGGATCATTTGATTTTATTTATTTTATCATCAATTATTTCTATTACAAAAATATGAGAGAGCGAATAAAATGACTTTCCCAAAATAAAGAAATATTGAGGATTTAATAATAAAATCAAATAAGATTTTATTCCGGAGTTTTTCGGTGTTTTATTTGAATTTAGGAAAAAAGTGCGTTTTTCAAAATTGCATTTAGGTCCCAAATAAATGTTCACCTTGTGAGACTTGATTTTAGAAGCCCGTGAAAATTTATTTCGGAATTTTTGGAGTCCGTTTAGTATTTCTTTTTAATTTTTTCTGAGCAGATTATTAAAAAAAACGCGCCGCGTGCCGACTGGGCCAAGGCCCAGCCAACGGCCCATCCCGCCGCCTACCATCTCCCTCCAGGAGACTGGAGCCGCCGCCGCTGCCCCGCCGTTCCCCCTTCCCCAAGGCAGCACACCCCCCTCCTTAAATACCGGACCCCGCCGCCCCTCACCTCACCCCACCCCGCCTCGAGCCGCCCGCCGAGCCACGCCGCCGCAGCCGCCCCGCCGTCCGTGCCGCCGCCGCCCGAGCCGCGCGCCGCCGCCCGCCGCCTCCCGTCGCCGCGCCGCACCCCCGCCGACCCGCCGGAGCCCCGCCCGCCGGAGTGCCTCGCCGGAGGTATAGCCGCCGCCGTTCGCCGTTTGTTTTTTTTAAAACCGCCTCGGTTTATTTTTTTTCGAAACCCTAGATCGGTTTTTTTTTCTCTGGTTTATTTAATTAGTGAACGTTCACCGATCCGTTCGTTTTAGCGAACATGTTCACCGGTTAGTTTTTGTTAACGAACGTCCGTTCGATTAACTGTTCGTCAGTTTTCTTTTTTCGGATTAAATCCGCGATTTTTCTGATCGCGATTCCTGATCCAATTTTCGTTTTAGTTTAACTTTTCGCTCATTTATCGGAATCAGGTGATTCAAAAGCCTAGACTTTCGTCTCGAAACCCTCTATCCGTTTAACCAACTTAAACAAGATTTTGCTACTGTAAAATTTGCCCTAGATCCAGATTACTAGAACGAAGTTGTTTTCTTTCGCAGTTTGACTTTCATTGCTTTGTTCGATTTGATTCTTTTTGCCAACCAGAGTTCTTAAGTTGAACCTTCTGGTTAGATCTCTTATTTGAGTTTTACTTGTGCATTAGATGAGTACTTATTGTATGCTTGTTGTTTGTCTGCGATAGAATACCCGGAGTGCGCCGCCTATTACTTCGAATCGTTAGATTTCGCGGAACATCAGCAAGGCAAGTAACACTTTGATCATACCTTTTCTACTACCCAGTTTTATTGCATTAGATCAATCCTCACACATTGCATGATTAGGATCTAATTAAATTGTGGGATGGGAAGTAGATGAGGTAGTACCTATTACCTGTTATTATCAAACCTTTGGGAGTCACTTCTACGTTTGCTTATATGCCATGCTATGCTAGTAGACGTGGATTGGGTGAGTGAAATCCATGACAGATGTGAGATTGTTAATTAATGGTTTATCTAAGGTGGCAACTTAAACACACATCTGGGTGGATTGAGGCACCTGGGTATTCCAGGACTTGCCTGTTTTCTTTTGGACCGCCACCCAGGCTCAAAGGGATCATAAGACTATTCATACTAGAAACTTCCGTGTGCAGCCACAAGCTATTATGGGCTCTAGCATAGTTGACTAAGTTGTGCAAACTCTTACATTGGTAGACTAGCAGATGTAGGGGATGTAGGTGGTACGGTCTACCCGATCGTAAGGTGCTAGCGCTTCTGAAAGACTATGTCTCGGTCATCCGTCTTCTCAAACACCATGTAGTGCGAGAAACCAAACGGAGGCGATCGAGTCTTGTGGGGAAAAGTGCGCAAACCTCTGCAGAGTGTAACAAACTGATCATGATTAGCCGTGTCCCCGGTTATGGACATCTTGAGTATCTAGTACTTGGATTTTCATGTGAATCTCAACATGTTACTCTAAATTAATTTTGTTGGGCATGTTTAATGATGATACTTAATTGGGATTGAGAATGCTGTCAACCATTCTCAATGTTTAACAACTACCATGATAGTTAAATAAATTTTATTCCTTTGAAGTAGGGAAAGATTGGCTTTACGCAAAATTGTAACCATAGAGCTTTCCACCAGCCAAATATGCATATAGTATAGCTGTTTCATTCCATTACTCTCTATGTGTTACCTTGTCAGCATATTCCATGTGCTGACCCGTTTTCGGGCTGCAATGTTAATGTTGCAGACTTTTTAGATGACGATTAAGGAGTTTTTTAGGTCGTGGTTCTATACTCAGTGATGCCGTTGGAGTTGATGGACTCACTTATCTTCCAAGCCTTCCGCTGTTATCGTTATTAGATGGCCTTAAGCCATATTTATTGTAATAAGTTCTCTTTGGGACACTCGATGTAATAAGTGTGTGATTGCTACTCTGCTATAAATCCTCCGAGTACTGTGTGGTGTCAGCATTACTGATCCAGGGATGACACCGGAGCACAGAGATCAGACTGTTTGAGGTCTGGTCGCTACAGAGATGGTATCAGAGCACACGCTGACTGTAGGACACGACCACTAAGCTAAAGACCTAGATCACTATTCACTCTCTTCTTCTCTGACTCCTCTTCTTTTCCACTCTTTAGGATGGCGGATGCAAGGAACAAGTTCACACAACCGGATGAAGATACACCCTTTGGACGACACTTGAAGGAAGTCACTAGATACCTGAACATAGGAGTACCAAGCTTCACGGGAACCTACAACGCCACTTTACCTGAAAAAGAGCGCTGGATGATTCAAGTTCAAGTTCCAGGAAGGACGTTCATGCCAGTCACCGAGCCCATAGAGTTTTCTTTTGATGCACCAACTTGGAGTCTAGGAAAGAGCATGGTAGCTCACATCGCCATGGGACGCATTGGAGAAGTCTACCACAAGGATCTCAAAGATACTATCTACCAGATTTGTGGATGCCGAGATGAGCACTGGGAGATGATCAGCACCTAGAAGGATAGATCAATCGCAGCTTTTATCCAGGAGTTAAACCAGCACATTCGATCACAAGAGAATCAGATGTGCGCCGACATGATAGATCTGAAGAAGGCTAAGACTAGAATCAAGGAACTGGAGGAAGAACTCAAGGCTACACGTGAAGATTATGACGAAGAAATTGAAGTATTGGTGGAGAAGAATAACGACTTGATCAAGAAGATTGGGATATTTATGGGAGGCCCTACGCCAGTAGATGAAGACGAAGAACCCAAGGAGATTAGCCCAGAAGACTACATCATCATCGATAGCACCGACTCGGAAGCAGACAGTAGCGATAATGACTATGTTGATGAAGCTGGAGCAGATATCATGGAGTCAACGACCGTAGAGTATTTCTAGTAGACTACCTCATTAGTAGTAGTAGTCCACCATGTAAATATAGTAGTCCGAGCACTTTTGCGATAGATAGATCGATTGTATGCCCTTGTTTGGTTGAATGAAGTGAATTGTTTGCTTTTGCCTCATGTGCATATGGGTAGTGTTTTCTCTTTAGACCCCCTCTATTCTTATATCTCATCTTTTCTAAACCCTCAGATGCCTCCGAGACGTGACCCCGGATTTGCCTTTCCACCGGAGCTCACCCAGTTGATCCAGCAGTAGAACACATTGATGCAGTTGCTAGTCCAGAATCAGAATCAGGGGAACAACAACAACAACCCACCACCACCACCTGTTGACCACTTAGCCTGTTTTCTTAGGCTGAATCCGCCGGTGTTTTCCAGTAGCACCGAGCCGATAGTAGCAGATGATTGGCTCCGCAAGATAGCTAGGGAGTTGACCACAGTAGGATGCACAGATGCGGAGAAGGTGAAGTTTGCCGCACATCAGCTAGAAGGACCCGCCGCATCATGGTGGGAGAATTTCACAGCCACTTTCCCAATCGACACTGTCACATGGGACCAATTTCAGCAGGCTTTTCGTACTGCACATGTTTCAGCAGGAGCTATGGCCATGAAGAAGCGTGAGTTTCGCAACTTGCGCCAAGGAGGACGGACAGTTGGCTAGTATGTTGAGGAATTTAGTAAGCTAGCACGTTATGCCCCAGATGACATTGCTACAGATGCAGCTAAGTAAGAGAAGTTTCTGGAAGGACTGAATGATGAGTTGAGCATGCAGTTGATGTTAGCCACCTTCAACAACTACCAGGAGTTGGTAGATCGTGCTGTTATGATTGAAGGGAAGCAGCAGCAAATTGAGAATCGCAAGAGGAAATATGGACAAGGAAAGTACAATTCAGGAGCTCAGCAGAAGCCACGTTTTACCCCTAGACCGGGAGGACATTTTCAGCATACCCATGGAGGAGTTAGCTCGCACAATCACAATGGCACCAAGAATGGTAATGGCAATGGAGGAAGCAACGGCCAGAACAGCACCAACCCATCAACCCCAGCCAAGAAGGACCTAAGCCAAGTCACTTGTTATAAGTGTTCGAAGACCGGACATTATGCCAATGAATGTCCTGAATGCCAAAATGGCAATGGAAGTTCTAGGAAGAAGCCGAACCCTTTTAACAGGGGACAGGTGAACCACGTTAGTGTGGAGGAGGTCGAAGCTCAGCCCGATGCAGTAATAGGTAAGTTTTTGGTTAAGTCATTTACTGCACTCGTTCTTTTTGATACTGGTGCATCGCATTCATACATCTCAAGGGGATTTGTGGATAAGTATAACCTACCAACCCAAGCCCTTAGGTCACCCATGTTAGTAACCTCGCCCGGAGTAGAGTATGTGGCTAGTCTATGGTGTGATCGGTTACCATTAAGGATTGGTAACTATGTTTTTCCCTCAGACCTAATAGTATTGGAATCTCAAGGATTGGATGTGATATTAGGCATGGATTGGTTATCAAAGTATGAAGGGAATATTGAGTGTGCTAGTAAGTCAATTTTGCTTACTACCCCAGAAGGGAGAAGGATCAAGTATGTATCCCGGCATGTGCCAAGAGGACTCAAGTAAATTGCCTAACAGGAGTTGTGCAGGAGGAAGTACCAGTGGTAAGGGATTTCCCTGATGTATTTCCAGAAGAGTTGCCAGGCATGCCACCGGATAGAGATATTGAGTTTTTGATTGAGCTATTGCCAGGCACAGGGCCAATATCAAAGAGACCATATAGGATGCCAGCAAAGGATTTGGTGGAAATTAAGAAGCAGATTAAGGAGTTACTGGATAAGGGATATATTCGCCCAAGTTCTTCACCTTGGGGATCGCCAGTACTTCTAGTGGAGAAGAAGGATGGATCGTTAAGGATGGTTGTTGATTATCGAGGATTGAATGAAGTAACGATCAAGAACAAGTACCCACTACCAATGATCAACGATCTGTTTGATCGATTGCAAGGAGCTAAGGTATTTTCCAAGATCGATCTGCGATCAGGATACCACCAGTTGAAGATTCGAGAACAGGATATTCCGAAGACAGCTTTTACTACCAGATATGGGCTATATGAGTACACCGTTATGTCATTTGGTCTGACTAACGCACCTGCCTATTTTATGAACATGATGAACAAAGTGTTTATGGAGTTTTTGGATAAGTTCGTCGTAGTGTTCATTGATGATATCCTGGTTTACTCGAAGAATGAAGAGGAGCATAAGGAGCATTTGCGTTTGGTACTTGGAAAGCTCAGAGAACATCAATTATATGCCAAATTCAGCAAATGTGAGTTTTGGTTGAAGGAAGTAGGATTCCTCGGACATGTTATATCTGGAGAAGGTATAGCAGTAGATCCCGCTAAAGTTGAAACCATGACCAAGTGGGAAGCCCCAACAACAGTTGGAGAGATCCGGAGTTTTCTTGGACTCGCAGGATACTATCGGAGATTTATTGAGAATTTCTCAAAGATTGCGAAGCCTATGACGGAGTTATTAAAGAAGGATACCAAGTTCATATGGACAGAGGAATGTGAGGCTAGTTTCCAGGAGTTGAAGAAACGCTTGGTTACCTCACCAGTGTTGATTTTGCCAGACCAGACCAAGGATTATGAGGTGTATTGCGACGCTTCACGTCGAGGACTTGGAGCAGTGCTTATGCAGGAAGGGAGAGTTGTTTCATATGCCTCAAGACAACTGAAGCCTCATGAGTTAAATTATGCCACGCATGATTTGGAGTTAGCAGCCGTAGTGCATGCATTAAAAACATGGAGACATTTCCTCATTGGAAATCATTGTGAGGTGTACACGGATCATAAGAGTTTGAAGTACATTTTCACACAGAAGGAGTTGAATCTCAGACAAAGGAGATGGTTGGAGCTTATCAAGGATTATGATATGAGATTGCATTATCACCCCGGAAAGGCTAATGTAGTAGCTGACGCATTAAGCCGTAAGAGCCATGTCTATACGTTAATGATGGGAGAAATACCCAAGGAGTTAGCAGAAAATCTTCGTGAACTATGTTTGGAAATAGTTCCGAGAGGCTATGTAGCATCATTGGAGATTCAGTCAACTTTGATGGATAGAATCAGAGAAGCTCAGAAAGCTGACAAAGAGATTGCCACTATAAAGGAGAAACTGAGCAAAGGAAAAGCTAAGGGATTTCGTGAGGATGAGCACGACACCCTATGGTTTGAAGACCGTGTTTACGTGCCCAACGACCCGGAGATCAGGAAGTTGATTTTGCAAGAGGCACACGACTCACCATATTCAATTCACCCAGGAAATACCAAGATGTATTTAGATTTGAAGGATATTTTCTGGTGGACCGGAATGAAGAAGGATATTGCGGAGTATGTAGCAGTTTGTGATGTATGCCAGAGAGTAAAAGCAGAGCATCAGAAGCCAGCAGGATTGTTACAACCATTGCCGATACCCGAATGGAAGTGGGATAAGCTAGGCATGGATTTTATCACGGGATTGCCCAGGACTCGTTCAGGCTATGACTCGATTTGGGTTGTAGTTGATCGACTGACGAAAGTAGCTCATTTCATCCCAGTAAAGACCACTTACACCAGTGCTAAGTTGGCAAAGATATACATGACCAGGATCATATGTCTGCATGGAGTTCCAAGGAGTATCATATCAGATAGAGGAACCCAGTTTACCTCAAAGTTCTGGAAGCAGTTGCATGAAACTTTGGGTACCAGGCTAGAATTCAGCACAACTTTTCATCCACAGACAGATGGACAGACCGAGAGAGTCAATCAGATTTTGGAGGATATGCTGAGAGCTTGTGCGCTGGATTATGGATCTAGTTGGGACGACAATTTGCCATATGCAGAGTTCTCTTACAACAACAGTTATCAAACCAGTTTAAAAATGGCCCCTTTCGAAGCCTTGTACGGAAGGAGGTGCAGAACACCGTTGTCATGGGACGAAGTTGGAGACCGCCAGTTGTTTGGTCCTGACTTGATTAAAGAGTCTGAACAGAAGGTGAAGTTGATTCGCGATAGGCTCAAGGTAGCCCAGTCCAGACAGAAAAGTTATGCAGATTCTAAACGTAAGGAGACAGTTTACGAAGTTGGAGATAGAGCTTATCTTCGAGTATCTCCACTTCAAGGAACAAAGAGTTTTGGAGTTAAAGGGAAGTTAGCGCCACGATTTGTAGGACCATATCGAGTTTTGGAGCGTATGGGAGAAGTGGCCTACAAGTTGGAATTGCCCGAAGGATTGTCAGGAGTTCATGATGTGTTCCACGTTTCTCAGTTGAAGAAGTGTCACGCGGAGATGGTTGACATACCGTTGAGAGATACAGTGCCTTTGGAAACTATTCAGTTGGATAACGATTTGACCTACGAGGAGAAGCCAGTCAAGATTCTCGAGTTTGCCAACCGAGTTACTCGCAGCAAGGTTATCAAGTTTTGCAAAGTTCAGTGGAGCCACCACTCAGAGGATGAAGCCACCTGGGAGCGAGAGGAAGATTTGTTCAAGGACCACCCTCACCTATTTTCTAGCCAACCCGAATCTCGAGGGCGAGATTCATCTTAAGGGGGTAGGTTTGTAACATCCCAAATTTTCAATTTGGAATGTTATACATTAGATCATCAATGCATATCATATTTTATTTGCATTTTGGTTGATCCTAGAAATTCTACGCAACTCAATGACCCACGGAGAGAGTTGGGGATTTCGTTATTTTCATATTTGAGTTTTCTCAAATTTTGAGAATAGGATCATTTGATTTTATTTATTTTATCATCAATTATTTCTATTACAAAAATATGAGAGAGGGAATAAAATGACTTTCCCAAAATAAAGAAATATTGAGGATTTGATAATAAAATCAAATAAGATTTTATTCCGGAGTTTTTCGGTGTTTTATTTGAATTTAGGAAAAAAGTGCGTTTTTCAAAATTGCATTTAGGTCCCAAATAAATGTTCACCTTGTGAGGCTTGATTTTAGAAGCCCGTGAGAATTTATTTCGGAATTTTTGAAGTCCGTTTAGTATTTCTTTTTATTTTTTTCCGAGCGGATTATTTAAGAAAAACGCGCCGCGCGCTGACTGGGCCAAGGCCCAGCCGACGGCCCACCCCGCCGCCTGCCGTCTCCCTCCAGGAGAATCGAGCCGCCGCCGTCACCCGAGTCCGGCTCGGAGCCGCTCCGCCGTGCCCCCTTCCCCAAGGCAGCACACCCCCCCTCCTTAAATACCGGACCCCGCCGCCCCTCACCTCACCCCACCCCGCCCCGAGCCACCCGTCGAGCCGCGCCGCCGAGCCACGCCACCGCAGCCGCCCCGCCGCGCTGCACCCCCGCCGACCCGCCGGAGCCCCGCACGCCAGAGTGCCTCGCCGGAGGTATAGCCGCTGCCGTTCGCCGTTCATTTTTTTTAAAAAAACCCGCCTCGGTTTATTTTTTTTCGAAACCCTAGATCGGTTTATTTTTTTTCTCTGGTTTATTTAATTAGTGAAGTTCACCGATCCGTTCGTTTTAGCGAACATGTTCACCGGTTAGTTTCTGTTAACGAACGTCCGTTCGATTAACTGTTCATCAGTTTTCTTTTCTCGGATTAAATCCGTGATTTTTCTGATCGCGATTCCTGATCCGATTTTCGTTTTAGTTTAACTTTCTGCTCGTTTATCGGAATCAGGTGATTCAAGAGCCTAGAGTTTCGTCTCGAAACCCTCTATCCGTTTAACCAACTTAAACAAGATTTTGCTACTGTAAAATTTGCCCTAGATCCAGATTACTAGAACGAAGTTGTTTTCTTTCGCCGTTTGACTTTCGTTGCTTTCGTTCGATTTGATTCTTTTTGCCAACCGGAGTTCTTAAGTTGAACCTTCTGGTTAGATCTCTTATTTGAGTTTTACCTGTGCATTAGATGAGTACTTATTGTATGCTTGTTGTTTGTCTGCGATAGAATACCCGGAGTGCGCCGCCTGTTACTTCGAATCGTTAGGTTTCCCGGATCATCAGCAAGGCAAGTAACACTTTGATCATACCTTTTCTACTACCCAGTTTTATTGCATTAGATCAATCCTCACACATTGCATGATTAGGATCTAATTAAATTGTGGGATGGGAAGTAGATGAGGTAGTACCTATTACCTGTTTATTATCAAACCTTTGGGAGTTACTTCTACGTTTGCTTATTATGCCATGCTATGCTAGTAGACGTGGATTGGGTGAGTGAAATCCATGACAGATGTGAGATTGTTAATTAATGGTTTATCTAAGGTGGCAACTTAAACACACATTTGGGTGGATTGAGGCACCTGGGTATTCCAGGACTTGCCTGTTTTCTTTTGGACCGCCACCCAGGCTCAAAGGGATCATAAGACTATTCATACTAGAAACTTCCGTGTGCAGCCACAAGCTATTATGGGCTCTAGCATAGTTGACTAAGTTGTGCGAACTCTTACAGTGGTAGACTAGCAGATGTAGGGGATGTAGGTGGTACGGTCTACCCGATCGTAAGGTGCTAGCGCTTCTGAAAGACTATGTCTCGGTCATCCGTCTTCTCAAACACCATGTAGTGCGAGAAACCAAACGGAGGCGATCGAGTCTTGTGGGGAAAAGTGCGCAAACCTCTGCAGAGTGTAACAAACTAATCATGATTAGCCGTGTCCCCGGTTATGGACATCTTGAGTATCTAGTATTGGATTATCATGTGAATCTCAACATGTTACTCTAAATTAATTTTGTTGGGTATGTTTAATGATGATACTTAATTGGGATTGAGAATGCTGTCAACCATTCTCAATGTTTAACAACTACCATGATAGTTAAATAAATTTTATTCCTTTGAAGTAGGGAAAAATTGGCTTTACGCAAAACTGTAACCATAGAGCTTTCCACCAGCCAAATATGCATATAGTATAGCTGTTTCATTCCATTGCTCTCTATGTGTTACCTTGCCAGCATATTCCATGTGCTGACCCGTTTTCGGGCTGCAACATTAATGTTGCAGACTTTTCAGACGACGATTAAGGAGTTTTTAGGTCGTGGTTCTATACTCAGTGATGCCGTTGGAGTTGATGGACTCACTTATCTTCCAAGCCTTCCGCTGTTATCGTTATTAGATGGCCTTAAGCCATATTTATTGTAATAAGTTCTCTTTGGGACACTCGATGTAATAAGTGTGTGATTGCTACTCTATTATAAATCCTCCGAGTACTGTGTGGTGTCAGCATTACTGATCCAGGGATGACACCAGAGCACAGAGATCAGACTGTTTGAGGTCTGGTCGCTACAAGGGTAGGAGATAAAAGTAAAAGATAGGCCCTTCGTAGAGGGAAGCAGAGGTTGTCATTCGCTTTTATAGTTGGATGCACAAAGTCTTAATGCGAAAGAACGTCACTTTATATTGCCACTTGTAATATGGACCTTTATTATGCAGTCCGTCGCTTTTATTTCTTCCATATCACACGATCGTATAAAGCTTATTTCTCCCACACTAATAAGTCATACATATTTAGAGAGCAATTTTTATTGCTTGCACCAATGACAACTTACTTAGAGGATCTTACTCAATCCATAGGTAGGTATAGTGGACTCTCATGGCAAAATCGGTATAAGGGTATTTGGAAGCACAAGTAGTATCTCTACTTGGTGCGATGAGTTTGGCTAGCACGAGGGGGAAATGCAAGCTCAACCATGTTGGATGATCCATGACAATATAATTTATCTCAGATGTAAGAAAACATAACCCATTACGTTGTCTTCATTGTCCAACGTCAATTCTTTTAGCATGTCATATTTTAATGAGTGCTCACAATCATAAAAGATGTCCAAGATAGTATATCTATATGTGAAGACCTCTCTTTCTTTATTACTTCCTATTAATTGCAATGATGACCAAAACTATGTTTGTCAACTCTCAACAACTTTTATTCATCATACTTTTTCTATGTGAGCTCATTACTCTCCATAAGATCCATATGATCTCTTTGTTTCTTTTTATTTCTTTCTCTTTTCTTTTATTCCCTTAGGATCATGGCAAAATAATCAAGCCCTTGACTCAACACTAATCTTTATTATATAGCTCACGGACTTGATTACATAGAAAATTATAAAGCAAAACTCACAACTAGATCATACTAAGAATTTTTATTCTACTAGATCAAGATATTACCAAAAGGATCGAACTAAGAAAAACGGTAAAGATAAAAGTGATGGTGATACGATACCAGGGCACTCCCCCAAGCTTGGCAGTTGCCAAGGGGAGTGCCCATACCCATGTGATTATGTCTCCTTTGTTGGTGAAGAAGGTGGAGTTGTTGATGATGGATAGTCGCACATCGAGCGTAGGAGGTCTTCTAACTTGCATTTAATGCCCTTGAGCGCGATGATATGCTCCTTCAACAAAATATTTTCACGTGTGAGATACTTATTTTGTATACGAGCTAACTCAATCATCTTGAAAGCTTCGATCTCTGTTGGGGTGAGAAGATTGTGATCAAGTTGAAGGGTGTCTTCTGTTGCCGGAACTTGGTCCTCCATGGCCTTCTTGATCCCTTCATCCTTGTTGATCTCCATGGGTTCTTCTCTCTTCAGCTCTATCTTCATTAGCCAAGCATCGTTGCCCTCATGGTTGGAGGAGGAAGGAGACGACATAATGCTTGGCCTTGACAACCCTGATAGAAAACAACTCGAAACAAAGACAGGAGATTTTTGCGTGATACGGGAGTCAAAACCTCCGGGAGATTATATAATGAATTTTTACCAACCAAAATACGTAACGTGTATGAAAACGGAGTCCGGAAAGCGCACGAGGTGCCCACGAGGTAGGGGGGCATGCCCTCCACCCTCGTGGAGCCCTCGTGTCCTTCCCGGATTGCTACTTATTTTTCTATTTTTTTAAATATTCCAAAATGTAGAAATATTGCCTTAAAAATTGTTTTGGAGTCGGTTTACTTACCGTACCACATACCTATTCCTTTTCGGAGTCTAAAGCGTTCCGGAAAGTGTCCCTTATGTATTCCTCTGGGGTTACGGTTTTAATAATATTGGTTTCAACCTTTATGGGATTACCTGAGATATAATGTTTGATTCTTTGACCGTTCACCACCTTCGGATTTGTGCCTTCAAAGTTGGTGATTTTTATGGCACCGGAATGATAGACCTCCTCAATAACGTAAGGACCTTCCCATTTAGAGAGAATTTTTCCTGCAAAAAATCTTAAACGAGAGTTGTATAGCAATACATAATCACCTACATTAAACTCACGCTTTTGTATTCTTTTGTCATGCCATCTTTTAACTTTTTCTTTAAACAACTTGGCATTTTCATAAGCTTGGGTTCTCCATTCATCAAGTGAGCTAATATCAAATACCCTCTTCTCACCGGCAAGTTTGAAATCATAATTGAGTTCTTTAATAGCCCAATATGCCTTGTGTTCTAGTTCGAGAGGTAAGTGACATGCTTTTCCATAAACCATTTTATACGGAGACATACCCATAGGATTTTTATATGCAGTTCTATAGGCCCATAATGCATCATCAAGTTTCTTGGACCAATTTTTTCTAGATCTATTAACAGTCTTTTGCAAAATTAATTTGATCTCTCTATTACTCAATTCTACTTGACCACTAGACTGAGGATGGTAAGGAGATGCAATTCTATGATTAACATCATATTTAGCAAGCATTTTACGGAAAGCACCATGAATAAAATGTGAACCACCATCAGTCATTAAATATCTAGGGACTCGAAATCTTGGAAAAATAACTTCTTTAAGAATTTTAATAGAGGTGTTATGATCAGCACTACTAGTTGGAATAGCTTCTACCCACTTAGTAACGTAATCAGCAGCAACTAAGATATGTGTATATCCATTAGAGGAAGGAAAGGGTCCCATATAGTCAAAGCCCCAAACATCAAATGGTTCAATAACGAGTGAATAGTTCATAGGCATTTCTTGACGTCTACTAATATTACCAATTCTTTGACATTCATCACAAGATAAGACAAACTTACGGGCATCCTTGAAGAGAGTAGGCCAATAAAAACCAGATTGCAATACCTTATGTGCAGTTCTATCTCCAGCATGGTGTCCACCATAAGCTTCAGAGTGACACTTGCGTAGGATCTGTTCCTGTTCATGCTCAGGTACACAACATCTAATAACACCATCTACTCCTTCTTTATAAAGATGTGGGTCATCCCAAAAGTAATGCCTCAAACCATAGAAGAACTTTTTCTTTTGCTGGTATGTGAAACTAGGTGGTATAAACTTAGCAACAATATAATTAGCATAATCAACATACCATGGAGCAGTATGAGAAGCATTTATGACATTTAATTGCTCATCAGGAAAGCTATCATCAATAGGTAGTGGGTCATCAAGCACATTTTCTAAACTAGACAAGTTGTCTGCAACGGGGTTCTCAGCTCCCTTTCTATCAACAATATGTAAGTCAAATTTTTGTAGCAAGAGAACCCATCTAATAAGTCTAGGTTTAGCATATTTCTTTTCCATGAGATATTTAATAGTAGCATGATCAGTGTGAATAGTTACTTTAGAATCAACAATATAAGGTCTGAACTTATCACAAGCAAATACAACTGCTAAGAATTCTTTTTCAGTAGTAGCATAATTTCTTTGAGCATTGTCTAGGGTTTTACTAGCATATTGAATAACATTTAATTTCTTATCAACTCTTTGTCCTAGAACATCACCTACAGCATAATCACTATCATCACACATAATTTCAAAGGGTAAATTCCAATCAGGTGGTTGAACAATAGGTGCAGAGATCAATGCTTTCTTAAGTATTTCAAATTCTTCTACACAATCATCATCAAAAACAAATGGTATATCTTTTTGTAATAAATTGGTCAGAGGTCGAGAAATTTTTGAGAAGTCCTTAATCAACCTCCTATAAAATCCGGCAACTTCTTATACCTTTGATGTCCTTGGGACATGGCATCTTTTCAATAGCATCAACCTTGGCTTTATCAACTTCAACTCCTATTTCAAAAACTTTGTGTCCCAAGACAATACCTTCATTAACCATAAAGTGGCACTTTTCCCAATTCAAGACAAGATTAGTTTCTTCACATCTCTGCAAAACTCGATCAAGGTTGCTCAAGCAATCATCAAAAGAAGATCCATAGATGGAGAAATCGTCCATGAAAACCTCATAAATCTTTTCACAAAAGTCAGAGAATATAGCCATCATGCATGTTTGAAAGGTAGCAGGTGCATTACATAGACCAAAAGGCATACGTCTATAAGCAAAAGTACCAAAAGGGCATGTAAAAGTAGTCTTTGATTGATCTTTGGCTGAGACAGGTATTTGAGAGAAACCAGAATAACCATCTAGAAAGAAAAAATGTGTATGTTTGGATAATCTTTCTAGCATTTGATCGATAAAAGGTAAGGGGTAATGATCCTTTTTAGTTGCCTTATTTAATTTACGGAAATCAATTACCATCCTATAACCTGTAATAATTCTTTGAGGAATCAATTCATCTTTATCATTAGGAACAACAGTAATACCTCCCTTCTTAGGGACACAAGACAGGACTTACCCACTGACTATCAGAAACGGGATAGATTATACCCGCCTCAAGGAGCTTTAGTATTTCCTTTCTTACCACTTCTTTCATTTTAGGATTCAGACGGCGTTGATGATCACAAACTGGTTTAGCATCTTCTTCCAAATTAATTTTATGTTGACATAGAGTGGGACTAATTCCCTTAAGATCATCAAGAGTATACCCAATAGCAGCACGGTGCTTCTTCAGAGTTTTCAATAATCTCTATTCCTCATGCTCTGAAAGGTTAGCACTAATAATAACAGGATATATCTTTTTCTCGTCAAGATAAGCATATTTAAGAGTATCAGGCAACGGTTTAAGCTCAAACATGGGATCACCCTTAGGTGGAGGAGGATCCCCTAAGATTTCAACAGGTAAATTGTTTTTCAGAATAAGTTCCTGTTTAAAGAATACTTCATCTATTTCCCTTCTTTCATTCATAAACATATCATTTTCATGGTCTAGCAAATAATGTTCTAAAGGATCACTAGGAGGTATGGCAATAGAAGGAAGACCAATAATTTCATCCTTACTAGGTAATTCTTCTTCACGGTGTTGTCTACTAAATTTAGAGAAATTAAATTCGTGAGTCATATCATCTAAACCGATAGTAACAACATCCCTTTTGCAATCTATGGTAGCATTAATAGTGTTTAAGAAGGGTCTACCAAATATAATGGGACAAAAGCTATCTTGTGGGGAACCAAGAACAAGAAAATCAGCAGGATATTTAGTTTTCCCACACAAGACTTCAACATCTCTAACAATTCCCATTGGTGAAATAGTATCTCTATTGGCAAGTTTAATTGTGACATCAATATCTTCTATTTCAGCAGGTGCAATATCATGCATAATTTCTTTGTATAAGGAATGAGGTATTGCGCTAGCACTAGCACCCATATCACATAAGCCATGATAACAATGATCTACTATTTTAACAGAAATAACAGGCATGCCTACCACAGGTCTAGGTTTATCTTTAGCACAGGGTTTAGCAATTCTAGCAGTTTCATCACAGAAATAAATAACATGCCCATCAATATTATCAGACAAGATATCTTTAACAATAGCAATATTAGGTTCAACTTTAACTTGCTCAGGAGGTGTATATTTTTTAATATTGCTTTTACGAACCACAGTTGAAGCTTTAGCATGATCCTTTATCCTAACAGGAAAAGGTGGTTTCTCAACATATGCAGTAGGAACAATAGGATCATTAGAAGTGACAATCTTTTCTTCAACTTTAATAGGTGCAGCTACTTTTACTTCTATGGGAGGATGATATTTAAACCACTTCTCCTTGGGGAGATCAACATAAGTAGCAAAAGATTCATAGAAAGAAGCTACTATCTCAGAGTCAAGTCCATATTTAGTGCTAAATTTACGGAAAATATCGATATCCATAAAAGATTTAACACAATCAAAACTAGGTGTCATACCTGACTCCTTACCTTTGTTGAGGTCCCAATCTTCAGATTGTGTTTAATTCTTTCCAATAAATCCCATTTGAATTCAATAGTCTTCATCATAAAAGAGCCAGCATAAGAAGTATCAAGCATGGTGCAATTGCTCTCAGAAAACCGAGCATAAAATTTTTGAATAATCATTTCTATTGAGAGCTCATGATTGGGACATGAATATAACATTGATTTAAGCCTCCCCCAAGCTTGAGCGATGCTTCTCCTTCGTGAGGCCAAAAATTATATATATAATTGCGATCATGATGAACAAGATGCATAGGATAAAACTGCTGATGAAATTCCAATTTCAATCGTTTGTAATTCCAAGACCCCATATCATCACATAGCCTATACCATGTCGATGCATCTCCCTTCAAAGATAAAGGGAAGACCTTCTTCTTAACAACATCTCCGGGTACACCTACAAGCTTAAATAATCCACAAACTTCGTCCACATATATTAGATGCTCATTAGGATGTTTGTTCCATCTCCTAAAAAAGGATTAGCTAGCAGTTTTTCTATCATACCCGAAGGAATTTCAAAGGAGACATTTTCATTTTCAGTAGGTCTAGTAGGTTGAGGAGCAGCTCTTTGCTCTACTGGTCGGGGTGAAGATACCCCGAACAAGCCCCTCAAAGGATTACTTTCCATAGTAACAAGTGACGGTAAATTTCAGCACACTATATAAATTTTTCCTTACCAAATTCCACCTACCAAAGGTGCTTCACTCCCTGGCAACGGCGCCAGAAAAGAGTCCTGATGACCCACAAGTATAGGGGATCTATCATAGTCCTTTCGATAAGTAAGAGTGTCGAACCCAACAAGGAGCAGAAGGAAATGATAAGCGGTTTCCAGCAAGGTATTCTCTACAAGTACTGAAATAAGTGGTAACAAATAGTTTTGTGATAGGATAATTTGTAACGAGCAACAAGTAACAAAAGTAAATAAAGTGCAGCAAGGTGGCCCAATCCTTTTTGTAGCAAAGGACAAGCTTGGACAAACTCTTATATAGAGAAAAGCGCTCCCGGGGACACATGGGAATATCGTCAAGCTAGTTTTAATCACACTCATATGATTCGCGTTCGGTACTTTGATAATTTGGTCTGTGGGTGGACCGGTGCTTGGGTACTGCCCTTACTTGGACAAGCATCCCACTTATGATTAACCTTTATTGCAAGCATACGCAACTACAACAAAAGTATTAAGGTAAACCTAACCATAGCATGAAGCATATGGATCCAAATCAGCCCCTTACGAAGCAACGCATAAACTAGGGTTTAAGCTTCTATCACTCTAGGAACCCATCATCTACTTATTACTCCTCAATGCCTTCCTCTAGGCCCAAACAATGGTGAAGTGTCATGTAGTCGACATTCACATAACACCACTAGAGGAGAGACAACATACATCTCATCAAAATATCAAACGAATACCAAATTCACATGACTACTAATAGCAAGACTTCTCATGTCCTCAGGAACAAAAGTAATTACTCACAAAGCATAAACATGTTCATAATCAGAGGGGTATTAATATGCATATAGGATCTGAACATATGATCTTCCACCAATTAAACCAACTAGCATCAACTACAAGGAGTAATTAAGACTACTAGCAACCTACTAGCACCAATCCCGGACTTGGAGACAAGAATTGTATACAAGAGATGAACTAGGGTTTTGAGAGGAGATGGTGCTGATGAAGATGTCGATGGAGATTGCCCTCTCCCGATGAGAGGAGCGTTGGTGATGACGATGGCGATGATTTCCCCCTCCGGGAGGGAAGTTTCCCCGGCAGAACAGCTCCGCCAGAGCCCTAGATTGGTTCCGCCAAGGTTCCGCCTCGTGGCGGCGGAGTTTCATCCGAGAAGATGGCTTATGATTTTTTTCCCATCGAGAGACTTCATATAGCAGAAGATGGCCACCGGAGGGCCACCAAGGGGCCCACGAGGTAGGGGGCGCGCCCAGGGGGTAGGGCGCGCCCCCCACCCTCATGGGCAAGGTGTGGCCCCCCTGGTGAATTTCTTCCGCTAAGTATTTTTTATATATTCTGAAAACATCTTCCGTGAAGTTTCAGGACTTTTGGAGCTGTGCAGAATATGTCTCTAATATTTGCTCCTTTTCTAGCCTAGAATCCTAGCCGCCGGCATTCTCCCTCTTTATGTAAACCTTGTAAAATAAGAGAGAATAGGCATAAGTATTGTGACATAATGTGTACTAACAGCCCATAATGCAATAAATATCGATATAAAAGCATGATGCAAAATGGACGTATCACCAGTCAACATTGGCAGTTGAGGAATCTTTGCTCCCGCCAACACCATGAAGCTCACCCGGCCGCCGCGGCCATCCGCCGTGCCCGTCCGCTGCCCGGCCACCGCACCCGTCTGCCCTTCCCGGCTGACGTGCTCGAATGGAGCTAGCTAGCTAGCTCAATCCATTCGAACGAAGCTAGCTAGCTCAATGTGCCGGCCGTTCGATCCGGCCGCCACTCGCGCCGCCCCGGCAGCCCTGGCCTCCGCGCGCGCCGTGGTCGCCCCGGCCGCCCTGGCCTCTCCCCGCTCCGCGATCGCCTCGCATTTTCCCTCGTCCACATGTCCGCCGGATTGACGCGAGGAAGAGGACGACTAAAAAAAGAGCTAGCTCTGGGTCTGTTCTGTATATTCGGAGAATATTCTTTTTTACGGGTTGATTATGCGGGGTATGAGTGTCGAGGGTTTGGTGCAACATATGTCAAAGGATGGCTAATCATGATGGGGGCTAGTAGGACGTCACCGGTGCCAGAAAATGGGACGAGGCGAAGACATGCACGCCGGCGAATCTTACCCAGGTTCGGGGCTCTCCGAGGATATAACACCCCTAGTCCTGCTCTGCGGGGTCTCCGCATGATCACTAAGGCACTAGCAAGTACAATTGTGCTCCTTGAGCTGTATCCTGGAGGTAGAAGAAAGCAGGGCCAGCTCTCCCCTCTCTCTATGTGGGTGTCTAGGTCTAACAGGTTGGGAACCCTTTGTATGGGTGCCCTGGGGGGTTTATATAGGCCTACCTCCCAGGGGTACAATGTTAACCTGGCCAGGTGTAGTACCCGGTTGTCAGTGTCTCCTGTCGCCGGCTCCTCCACCGGCCACTGGGGCCTGCCGCCTGATGGGCCCTGCTGGCTGGTCTGGTACGGAGCCGACAGGCCGCCTCCGCCGCTTGTGGGTCTGGCCGGCTGCTTGTTACTGTAGTCGTAACATTAATGACGCATGCTTGGTCGGGGGGCGTGGCTATAGTCCCACCGTCTGGTGGGAGGTCACTGTAGCCACACCGTGTCTCGTCTGGTTAATGGCATGTGGACTCCGAGGGAAGAGTGGGCCGCCTGCTAGAGGCCGGCCACCCTCTGGTCCGACTGGTCTGGTGCTGCCGCCCTCTGGGCTCTCGCTGCCTGGTAGGCCCCGCCGCCTGCAGGCCGTACCGACAGGCCGTCGTTGGAACGGGGTTCCACATGACAGGGGTGACATCAAGGGCGGGATGGCAACAGTGCCGCGCTGTACGGATATCTCGGCTAGTACGGGACACTGTGGCCGCACCCTGCCCTGGATATGGGGGTGATGGGCTACACTGTAGCCACATCCTCTCTTGTCTTCTTTATGGGGGCACAGACTTTGAGGGCGCCATGGGCCGCCTGCCAGGAGCCGGCCTCTCGGGAGGTCGCCTACTGGGAGTCGGCTTGTCTTGGGAGCCGCCTTCCGGTGCTTGGCCGCCCTCTGGCAGCCGACCGCTTGAGCCAGCCGACCACCAGAAGGCGGCGCTTCGTCCTTGACGCTTGAGGGGCGCAGCCGGCCTGATGTCTTGAAATGCTAAGGGGCTCGGGTTAGGCTACCCGTGGCCCATTACTCCAACAGTAGTCACCGAAGCTGGTCAGGCATCGCGGTTGACAAGTCGAGGTGCCTCGACAGTTTCCTTCTCCGAGGGCTCTTGCTGAATGCTTCATCCGTCTTTCGGTGTGTCGCCCGCTGGCAGTCGGCCATGACCAGGCAGATTTGTCTGGTGATTTGGAATGTCAAGGCGGGAATCAGGTGGCGTGCCTTCTAAGCCTCTAGCACGCCACGCGGTGCCAGCTAGTCGGGCCAGCCTGCCAGCCCACGCACGCGATGGGACGTGACAGCAAGCTGTACCCGCCACAACCGCACCTCGGCGCGCGGGCGGATCCGCTGCGGCCGAGGCAGACCGTTGTGATTCTGTGTGGAGTTACTGCACGCAGTAACTCGCGCAATAATCATGGGGACGTGGGGTCGTGGGCGCAGTGAATCCCATGATCCCACTCCCTGCCCCCTCGTCCTTGCAGCCTAGGGGCTATAAGTAGGGGGAAGGAGGAGTGGCGGAACACGCGCGCCCTCCTCCCCTTTGCCATTTTCGACCTTCTCCTCCTCTTGCTGCCGCCGCACTTTTGTGCCCCGCCGAAACACTGCCGCAGCTCGTCGCCGTAAGCCTCCTCCGCGTAAAGCCTCTTGCTCCGCCGCAGTCCTTGCCTCCACCGCCGCGCCATTTCCCTGTTGAGCTCGGACTCCAGGACGTGCAAGAAGGGAGGGGACTGGGATGGCTCGATCGTGATCGACGACCACCTCGCCTTCCTTCGCGCCGCACAGTGGCTTCCCGGCGCAGGCTACATTAAGGTGTGCGTGCCGTTAGAGGAAGAGATCTCGTCGGTGCCGTAGGGAGGCGAGCGGGTTATCTTCCGCTTGCACTTCCTCCGTGGCTTCGTCCTGTCGGCAAGCAGATTCTTCCGTTCCTTCCTCAACTTCTTCCATCTCCAGCCGCATCATCTGACGCCCAACACCGTGACACTGTTGTCCGCCTTCGTCATGATGTGCAAGGGCTACCTTGGCATCCTCCCCACCATCGAGCTATGGGGAGAGTTCTTCTACACCAAACTGGGCACCTTCGCCAGGGAGAAGGTGGCCCAGTGCGGCGCCTTCGTCGCGGTGCGCCGTCCGTCCGTGAAGAATGCCTTCCCTGCCATCAAGTTGTCACAGTCGGTCAAACTATGGAAGAAATCGTATTTTTACATGGAGAATGTTGACCCCGCCCTCGACTTCATCAACTTGCCGCCCTACGAAGCCGGCCCTCCAGCCGAACCTCGGGCCAACTGGGGCTACAAGCCGAAGCCCTTGTCAGTTGACGCCACCGCCGCCATCAACGGCTCCGGGTGCTGACAGACGTGGCAGGCCTCAAGGCGTCCGGCCTGGTGGTTGCCTTCGTCGAGCACCGGGTTCTCCCGCTCCAAGGCCAGCCTCATCTGATCTGTCGAATGAGTGGGCACCGGGACCCGAGCCGGACGTGCATGAGGGACATGCCGACTGCCGAGGTCGCCCGCATGGTGAACGAGATCTCCGACATCAAGCTATCGGAAGGGTCTTGGCGGTTTGGCATGCGGCCATACTCCCGGGCCAACCCACCGCCTGCTGTAAGTTCTTCAACTCTATCCTTTTTAGTATTTGTCTTGGTTTTGGTCTTTCCGTCTTGAATAGTCGGTCCTGTGAACATAGATCTTCATGTATCTGGCGACGACCGCCATCGTGCGACCGGGTGGAGACTACCTGCCGGACCAGGCGGTGAGCGATGCGAATGACCCCGACTTGGGGGCAGCCGCCCTGAAGGACGACGCCATAGGCGGCGGCGATGGAGCAGGCGCCTCCGAAGACGTAGGTGGCATCGAGACCTGGCCTGACGACGACGAAGACGAGGACGAGCTGCGCCATGCGCGAGGCGCTGGCAAGGTGGACATGGGCCCTTCTGCCGAGCCAGCTGCTCAAGGCGGCACGCGCAAGCACAAACAAGGCGCCGCCTTGTTTGGCAGTGCGCCGAAGAAAACCAAGAACCCGGCCGTTGCGGCCAAGCGGAAGGAGGCCGCCGCGAAGGCGACCAAGTTTCAGAAGCTTCCAAAAGTGCCTCCTATGGTGTCGGCGTAAGAGTCTTTTCCTTGTGCCTTCCTTTATTGTCGATTCTATATGAGCTGTTCTGCTTTATTTTCTTGGCTTAGGGCTCCGCTCTCTCTTGAGAAGTCGGCCGCCGCCTTCGTCATTGGGTCGGTGGAGACTTCTGCCACCACCCGGCGAATCGACCCCGTGGCCGACCTCCGGGAGGCGTAGGAACGAAACGCGCGGGAGGTGCGCGAGGAGCAGGAAGCCGCCCGTAGGGAGAGGGCGGAGGCGGACAAGGCGGAGGCCACCGCGTTGAAGAAGTTGGCGGAGGCGGAGGTCGATGCCGCGGCGAAGAAGTTGACCGAAGAAACCACGTACTGCCAGGCGCCGCTGTTCGTCATCCCCCTGAACTCCGCGCTGCCGCCGCCAGAGTTCACGACGTCGACTGGGGGAGCCGGCGACAAACAGCCGGTCATGGAGAGGGGAGTTGGCGACGTCGCCATGCCAGAGGTAGCCGTGCCTTCGCCGCCGCCATCTGACAGAGCATGGGACAAGCAGCCGGCCGCCCCGCCAACACCGCCAGCTGGAAACGAGGTGGTGACGGGCCCGACTCTCAAGGCCCGCACACCATCGCGCCACCGAGGCGTGAAGGCGACTTCGGCGCCACGACCGCTGGAAGCCGGTGCTGCGAGCTCGTCAGCCCCGGATGCCGAAGCAACCAGCGCCGCTCCCGCTGAATGGGTGCGTGGAGGCGGGACGGGCGCTTTAAATCAAGCGGTCCTGGACGTCTAGGCCAAACTCCGAGCTGAGGCCACCACTCTTCAGCAGTGCAATGGGGTGTTCCTGGATTCGTGAGCGGCCATTCGGGTACATTTCTTGTTTCTTCGTCTTTGACTCTTGTACTTCTCTGTGGGGGTGCGCCAACGCACCCACTGGTTGTAGCCCCCGAGTTTCGGGCCGGCTGCTGAGCAGGCGGCCCGGAACTTTACTTGGCGAGCTCCGAGTGCTAACTTTTTCTTCTATCTTCATTGTAGGACTATCATAATCTTCGCACGATCACCTTCAACTCCAATGTCCGAGATCTGGACCGACGGACCGCCGACTTGGCGGAGAGCCAGAGTAAGTCCCGGTTTTCTTTCTCTATGGGGGCATGATAGCGCACCCGCGGGCTGTAGTCTCCGAGATTCGGGCCGACTGCTGAGCAGTCAGGCCGTATCTCCCCGGCAACTATACTTCTTCTTTGTTGGTCATTGACATCTTTTTCTTTCTCCGCTCTTGCAGAGGCCAATGCCGCCTTGCAGCGGCAGCTGGGTGAAGCCAACACTGCGTTGCGTACCAAGGAGGCAGAGTGCAAAGAGCTGGCCTAGGAGCGCGACCGACTGGCCACACAACTGGCGGAGCAGGCAGAGCTTCTCTAGAAGGCTCGGAAGGAGGCGGAGGTGAAGGAGTCCAATATCCTCGGCCGAGTTCGAGACCGAACGCTCCACCTGGACCGACAAGGAGGCGCTGTTGAAGTCCAGCTTCAGCAGGATTGAAGACATGGTTAATGGAAAGCTTTCTTCTTTTTCTTTCTTTGGGTTGCCGGCTACCGATCGAGCCGGCTTCCAGCTTCTAACTTCTGACTTCTGATCTTTTTGCTTTCTGCCTGAGCAGACTTCTTTCCTGGCCATTCTGACGCCGCCAACAAGGCTATCCAGGCTTATCATGAGGAGCGGAGGGCGGAAGGCGTGCAGATCGCTGTCGACGCCCCCTGGACTCTTAGCGAACAACTTCTCAGCATCCAAGCCCGCCTCCGGCCGACTCATAGGATGCTCCTCTATCTTCAGCATGTCAGGGCCCAGGTGATCTCCGCCCTTTGGCCAGACATGCCGGCTCCGCGTATTCCCAGTCGGACTACCGACTGGATGGAGGTGGCGGCCGGCCGTCTCAAGGCTTGGAAGGGTTCCTCGGCCCGAGCTGGAGCACGCCAGGCCTTGGAGTTCGTCAAGGCGTGGTATCCTGGGCTAAATCTAGCCCAGTTGACCATGTTTCAGCAGGAGGCCCAACAGGAGCTGGTGGCGATGGAGCGCGACCTTGTCAGACGGGCAGCGTCGATCGTCGAGTACACCGACACCAGCCTCTTCGTTCCTGAGCTGGCTGAGAATGGTGCCGGGGTGCCACCGGAGTGGTCCGGGCTGAACCTGGAGGATGACGAAGACTCGGCCGAGATTGTCAGCGTTCTGGGGACGGGGGTCCCCAGACTTGCCTGCCTGCGGCCCGCTGCGTGGCTAAGCCAGCAGGCCGTACGACCCATCTTCATCAACAAGGCATCCAAGACCCTTGTGAGGGGCCAAGCCTCATGAGGTGGACGACACAAGACTTCCTCTAGAGTGTCCTAGTCAGGAAGGCTCACGGGGAGCGGAGATATCAAGGCGAGGCGAAGCTCACGAGGCTCTCGTGACGTGAGCCATGACGATCGACACCAGGCGGGCGCCAGGCGGGTGCCAGCGCGCGCAGCGTCCTTGTTTCCTCTTTGGTGCTAAGGAAACCAGCGTAGGCGAGGAGTACCGAGGCATCAGGCAAAGGTTGCCATTTTGGTGCAACAAGACCAGGACTAGAAGGACGGCAAGACGGAGGTCATCGTGGAGCCCAAGACAGCGTCACCACCAGAGCCTTTCGCAGACGGAGACCACCTTTTGCCAGGATGGCTTGTACTAGTTGTTCCCCTTCAAATTTGCCCGCCATTGTTGGCTCCCTTCCCGCCCAGTATTTGGGAAGAGGACCAGGGCCTCTATAAATAGGACTAGCCACCACCATAGGCAGGAAGACGGATTCAACCCACTCTCACCCACACAAGTCAGCCAAGCACAAGAACACCTCAACCTCAGGAGGTTGTTCTCCCCCTTATATTGTTCATCATCAGCCCAAGAGGCAATCCACCACCACACTGGAGTAGGGTATTACACCACAATGGTGGCCCGAACCAGTATAAATCTTGTGTCTTTCTGTGTTGCGAGTTCATTGAGTTCGTCCGCGAGATCTTAGCGAGTGATACATCTCCAATGTATCTATAATTTTTGATTGTTCCATGCTATTATATTATCAAGTTTGGATGTTTATGGGCTTTATTATACACTTTTCTATTATTTTTGGGACTAATCTATTAACCTAGAGCCCAGTGCCAGTTTCTATTTTTTCCTTTATTTAGAGTATCGCAGAAAAGGAAAATCAAACGGAGTCCAATTGACCTGAAACTTCACGGAACTTATTTTTGGAAGAAAGCAACCCGGGAGACTTGGAGTCCATGTAAGGGAAGCAACGAGGAAGCCACGAGGCAGGTGGGCGCGCCCTCCACCCTCGTGGCTCCCCTGACGTACCTCTTCCTCCTATATATCTCCATACACCCTAAAACGATCGGGGAGCACAATAGATCGGGAGTTCCGCCGCCAGAAGCCTCCGTAGCCACCGAAAGACAATCTAGACCAGTTCTGGCACCCTGCCGGAGGGGTAATCCCTCTCCGGTGGCCATCTTCATCATCCCGGTGCTCTCCATGACGAGGTGGGAGTAGTTCTCCCTCGGGGCTGAGGGTATGTACCAGTAGCTATGTGTTTGATCTCTCTCTCTCTCTCTCTCGTGTTCTTGAGGTGGTACGATCTTGATGTATCGCGAGCTTTGCTATTATAGTTGGATCTTATGTTTCTTCTCCCCCTCTACTCTCTTGTAATGGATTAAGTTTCCCCTTCGAAGTTATCTTATCGGATTGAGTCTTTAAAGATTTGAGAACACTTGATGTATGTCTTGCCATGCGTATCTGCGGTGACAATGGGATATCATGTGATTCACATGATGTATGTTTTGGTGATCAACTTGCGGGTTCCGCCCATGAACCTATGCATAGGGGTTGGCACACGTTTTCGTCGTGATTCCCCGGTAGAAACTTTGGGGCACTCTTTGAGGTTCTATGTGTTGGTTGAATAGATGAATCTGAGATTGTGTGATGCATATCATATAATCATACCCACGGATACTTGAGGTGACATTGGAGTATCTAGGTGACATTAGGGTTTTGGTTGATTTGTGTCTTAAGGTGTTATTCTAGTAAGAACTCTAGGGCTGTTTGTGGCACTTATAGGAATAGCCCAACGGATTGATTGGAAAGAATAACTTTGAGGTGGTTTCATACCCTACCATAATCTCTTTGTTCATTCTCCGCTATTAGTGACTTTGGAGTGACTCTTTGTTGCATGTTGAGGGATAGTTATATGATCCAATTATGTTATTATTGTTGAGAGGACTTGCACTAGTGAAAGTATGAACCCTAGGCCTTGTTTCAACGCATTGCAATACCGGTTACGCTCACTTTTATCATTAGTTACCTTGCTGTTTTTATATTTTCAGATTACAAAAACCTTTATCTACCATCCATATACCACTTGTATCACCATCTCTTCGCCGAACTAGTGCACCTATACAATTTACCATTGTATTGGGTGTGTTTGCGACACAATAGAATCTTTGTTATTTGGTTGCAGGGTTGCTTGAGAGAGACCATCTTCATCCTACGCCTCCTACGGATTGATAAACCTTAGGTCATCCACTTGAGGGAAATTTGCTACTGTCCTACAGACCTCTGCACTTGGAGGCCCAACAACGTCTACAAGAATAAGGTTGTGTAGTAGACATCAAGCTCTTTTCTGGCGCCGTTGCCGGGGAGGTGAGTGCTTGAAGGTATATCTTTAGATCTTGCAGTCGAATCTTTTTGTTTCTTGTTTTAGCACTAGTTTAGTTTATAAAAGAAAACTACAAAAAAATATGGAATTAAGTTTGCCTCATACGCTCCATCTTTTTAATATCTTTCGTGAGTATGATGGAAAGGAAAATTGTGCCAAAGTGTTAGAAGAAGAATGCATTAGAATGTTTGGCACTAAATATTTGAAAGATGAGCATGATTGCAATGTTGTTAGTATGAATTCCTTGAATATCCATGATGCTAATATATGCAAAGCCACAAGCTTGGGGAAGCTATGTTTGATGAAGATGATATCTTTTGTCCCCCAAGCTTTGATGAGAAAATTTATTATGATGATAGCATGCCTCCTATTTATGATGATTATATTGATGAAAGTGGATTTGGAGAGGTCGTGACTTTATTTGGTAAAGATTCCACTATTTCAGAAGAGGTTCCAATTGATTATGAGAACAAAGTTGCTATCTATGATGATTATTGTGATGAATTGTATGCTATAAAGAATAATGATATCCATGAAACTTGTCATCATGATTTTAGTTTTCAATTGGATTATTCCTCACATGATAATTATTTTGTTGAGTTTTCTCCCACTACTATTCATGAGAAGAAATTTGCTTATGTGGAGAGTAATAAAAATTCTATGCTTGTAGATCATGAAAAGAATGCTTTATGTGATAGTTATATTGTTGAATCCATTCATGATGCTACTGAAAATTATTATGAGGGGGGAATATATGCTTGTAGGAATTGCAATAATATCAAGTTTCCTCTCTATGTGCTTAAAATTTTGAAGTTATGCTTGCTTTACCTTCCTATGCAAGTTGATTCTTGTTCCCATAAATTGTTTGCTCACAAAATCCCTACGCATAGGAAGTGGGTTAGGCTTAAATGTGCTAGTCATATTCTTCATGATGCTCTCTTTATGTTTCAATTCTTATCCTCTATGTGAGCATCATTAAAATCATCATGCCTAGCTAGGGGCGTTAAACCATAGCGCTTGTTGGGAGGCAACCCAATTTTATTTTTTGTTCCTTGCTTTTGCCCCTGTTTAGTAATAAATAATTCATCTAGACTCTGTTTAGATGTGGTTTTATGCTTTTAATTAGTGTTTGTGCCAAGTAGAACCGTTGGGAAGACTTGGGGAAAGTCTTTGCGATCATGCTGTAAAAAACAGAAACTTTAGCGCTCACGAGAATTGCTGCCATTTTTTATTGGAGAGTGTTGTTTAGTTAATTATTTTTAAAGATGATTAATGGATAAATTCCTCACGTCCAGCAATGTATTTGAGAATTTCATGAGCCCAGAAGTATACATTTGATCTAGATTACTACAGACTGTTCTGTTTTTGACAGATTCTGTTTTCGATGTGTTGTTTGCTTATTTTGATGAATCTATGAGTAGTATCGGAGGGTATGAACCATAGATAAGTTGGAATACAGTAGATATTACACCAATATAAATTTAGAATGAGTTCACAATAGTACCTAAGTGGTGATTTATTTTCCTATACTGACGGAGCTTACGAGTTTTCTGTTAAGTTTTGTGTTGTGAAGTTTTCAAGTTTTGGGTAAAGATTCGATGGACTATGGAATAAGGAGTGGCAAGAGCCTAAGCTTGGGGATGCCCATGTCACCCCAAGATAATCAAGGACAACCAAAATCCTAAGCTTGGGGATTCCCCGGAAGGCATCCTCTCTTTCGTCTTCGTTCATCGGTAACTTTACTTGGAGCTATATTTTTATTCGCCACATGATATGTGTTTTGCTTGGAGCGTCATTTTATTTTCTTTTGTTTTGCTTGCTGTTTGAAAAAAAACCAAGATCTAACATTCTTAAATGTTAGAGAGTCTTCACATATTTGCATAATTATTCCACTACTCATTGATCCTCACTTATATCTTTCGGAGTAGTTTGTTGTTGCTCTAGTGCTTCACTTATATCTTTTTAGAGCACGGTGGTGGTTTCATTTTGAAGAAATAGATGAACTCTCGTGCTTCACTTATATTATTTTGAGAGTCTTTAGAACAACATGGTAATTTGCTTTGGTTATGAATTTAGTCCTAATATGATGGGCATCCAAGAGGGGTAATAATAAAAACTTTCATATAAAGTGGATTGAATACTATGAGAAGTTTGATGCTTGATGATTATTTTGAGATATGAATATGGTGATATTAGAGTCATGCTAGTGAGTAGTTGTGAATTTGAGAATACTTGTGTTGAAGTTTGTGATTCCCGTAGCATGCACGTATGGTGAACCGTTATGTGATGAAGTCGGAGCATGATTTATTTATTGATTGTCTTCCTTATGAGGGGCGGTCGGGGACGAGCGATGGTCTTTTCCTACCAATCTATCCCCCTAGGAGCATGCGCGTAGTACTTTGTTTCGATAACTAATAGATTTTTGCAATAAGTATGTGAGTTCTTTATGACTAATGTTGAGTCCATGGATTATACGCACTCTCACCCTTCCACCATTGCTAGCCTCTCTAGTATCGCACAACTTTCGCCGGTACCATAAACCCACCATATATCTTCCTCAAAACAACCACCATACCTACCTATCATGGCATTTCCATAGCCATTCCGAGATATATTGCCATGCAAATTTCCACCGTTCTGTTTATTATGACACGCTTCATCATTGTCATATTGCTTTGCATGATCATGTAGTTGACATTGTATTTGTGGCAAAGCCACCATTCATAATTTTTCATACATGTCACTCTTGATTCATCGCAATCTCGGTACACCGCCGGAGGCATTCATATAGAGTCATATTTTGTTCTAAGAATCGAGTTGTAATTCTTGAGTTGTAAGTAAATAAAAGTGTGATGACCATCATTATTAGAGCATTGTCCAAGTGAGGAAAGGATGATGGAGACTATGATTCCCCCACAAGTCGGGATGAGACTCCGGACGAAAATAAAAATAAAAGAGGCCAAAGAAGCCCAAAAAAGAGAAAAGAGGCCATAAAAAAAAGAGAATGCCCAAATAAAAAAATAAAAAAATGAGAGAAAAAGAGAGAAGGGGCAATGCTACTATCCTTTTACCACACTTGTGCTTCAAAGCAGCACCATGATCTTCATGATAGAGAGTCTCCTATGTTGTCACTTTCATATACTAGTGGGAATTTTTCATTATAGAACTTGGCTTGTATATTCCAATGATGGGCTTCGTAAAAATGCCCTAGGTCTTCTTGAGCAAGCGAGTTGGATGCACACCCACTTAGGGTGTTTTTGAGCTTTCATACACTTATAGATCTAGTGCATCTGTTGCATGGCAATCCCTACTCACTCACACTGATATCTATTGATGGGCATCTCCATAGCCCGTTGATACGCCTAGTTGATGTGAGACTATCTTCTCCTTTTTGTCTTCTCCACAACCACCATTCTATTCCACCTATAGTGCTATTCCATGGCTCACGCTCATATATTGCGTGAAGATTGAAAAAGTTTGAGAACATCAAAAGTATGAAACAATTGCTTGTCTTGTCATCGGGGTTGTGCATGATTTAAATATATTATGTGGTGAAGATGGAGCATAGCCAGACTATATGATTTTGTAGGGATAACTTTCTTTGGCCATGTTATTTTGAAGAGACATAATTTCTTAGTTAGTATGCTTGAAGTATTATTACTTTTATGTCAATATTAAACTTTTGTCTTGAATCTTATGGATCTGAATATTCTTGCCACAATAAAGAGAACTACATGGATAAATATGTTAGGTAGCATTCCACATCAAAAATTCTGTTTTTATCATTTACCTACTCGAGGACGAGTAGGAATTAAGCTTGGGGATGCTGATACGTCTCCAACGTATCTATAATTTTTGATTGTTCAATGCTATTATATTATCAACTTTGGATGTTTATGGGCTTTATTAAACACTTTTATATTATTTTGGGACTAACCTATTAACCTAGAGCCCAGTGCCAGTTTCTATTTTTTCCTTGTTTTAGAGTATCACAGAAAAGGAAAATCAAATGGAGTCCAATTGACCTGAAACTTCACGAAACTTATTTTTAGAAGGAAAGCAACCCGGGAGACTTGGAGTCCACGTAAGGGAAGCAACTAGGAAGCCACGAGGCAGGGGGCGCCCACCCCTGGGTGCGCCCTCCACCCTCGTGGGCCCCTCGTGGCTCCCCTGACTCACCTCTTCCTCCTATATATCTCCATATACCCTAAAACGATCAGGGAGCATAATAGATCGGGAGTTCCGCCGCCAGAAGCCTCCGTAGCCACCGAAAGCCAATCTAGACCCGTTCCGGCACACTGCCGGAGGGGGAATCCCTCTTCGATGGCCATCTTCATCATCCCAGTGCTCTCCATGACGAGGAGGGAGTAGTTCTCCCTCGGGGCTGAGGGTATGTACAAGTAGCTATGTGTTTGATCTCTCTCTCTCTCTCTCTCTCTCGTGTTCTTGAGGTGGTACGATCTTGATGTATCGCGAGCTTTGCTATTATAGTTGGATCTTATGTTTCTTCTCCCCCTCTGCTCTCTTGTAATGGATTAAGTTTCCCCTTCGAAGTTATCTTATCGGATTGAGTCTTTAAAGATTTGAGAACACTTGATGTATGTCTTGCCGTGCGTATCTGTGGTGACAATGGGATATCACGTGATTCACTTGATGTATGTTTTGGTGATCAACTTGCGGGTTCCGCCCATGAACCTATGCATAGGGGTTGGCACACGTTTTCGTCGTGATTCTCCGGTAGAAACTTTGGGGCACTCTTTGAGGTTCTATGTGTTGGTTGAATAGATGAATCTGAGATTGTGTGATGCATATCGTATAATCATACCCACGGATACTTGAGGTGACATTGGAGTATCTAGGTGACATTAGGGTTTTGGTTGATTTGTGTCTTAAGGTGTTATTCTAGTACGAACTCTAGGGCTGTTTGTGACACTTATAGGAATAGCCCAACGGATTGATTGGAAAGAATAACTTTGAGGTGGTTTCGTACCCTACCATAATCTCTTCGTTTGTTCTCCGCTATTAGTGACTTTGGAGTGACTCTTTGTTGCATGTTGAGGGATAGTTATATGATCCAATTATGTTATTATTGTTGAGAGGACTTGCACTAGTGAAAGTATGAACCCTAGGCCTTGTTTCAACGCATTGCAATACCGTTTACGCTCACTTTTATCATTAGTTACCTTGCTGTTTTTATATTTTCAGATTACAAAAACCTTTATCTACCATCCATATACCACTTGTATCACCATCTCTTCGCCGAACTAGTGCACCTATACAATTTACCATTGTATTGGGAGTGTTGGGGACACAAGAGACTCTTTGTTATTTGGTTGCAGGGTTGCTTGAGAGAGACCATCTTCATCGTATGCTTCCTACGGATTGATAAACCTTAGGTCATCCACTTGAGGGAAATTTGCTACTGTCCTACAAACCTCTGCACTTGGAGGCCCAACAACATCCACAAGAAGAAGGTTGTCTAGTAGACATCAGCGAGCTAGGGCGTAGATCGGTGGGAGGAAAAGACTTCGTGCGCACCCCAGTTTTTGAACCTTAAGGGTTTGCCGGAGCCCCACATCCGACAGAGATGATGGACTCCAGCGACGAGGGAGAAGACAAGGAGGACGAGGAAGGCGAAGAAGATGCGCCAGAGGTCGGAGCGGACGGCTATCCCCAAGTTGATCATGCCTCAAACAACGAGTCACTCTCGGGTGCGCCGACTACTGCTGGAAGCGACCAAGAGGAGACTGACCAGCCGTCCACTCCACCAACCGGCCCCACCGACTCCGCCAGCCAGCCGGACCCCTCTGCAGCTCCCTAGGCCACCGACTTATCTTTATTTTCCCTGTTTTATCAGTCTCGACAAACTTTGTTAAATTTGCACAATTCCACCTGCGAGGTGTATTTGAAACTCTGTTGAATGCTGGCCAACGGACTTTTGACATGTAAATATGCTTTCACAGAAGTTGTGCTTTTACCGAGTTTTGACTTTTCTTGCTTTCTGCTCCTTGGCCTTTTTCCTTTGCCGCCCTCCCTTGGCTGCCGTCTTGCCAACCGAACAGCCGCTCTGCGGACTGTGGCTTGTTCAAGTACTTAGCTGCTTTCGGGAGGGCAAATACTTAGCCGACTAGAGCGTTAGCAAGTTAAGTAGAGGCCGGGCGGCCGGCTGTTTCAGCAGCCGGTCGATGAGGCGGGAAGCCGGCCTGAACTATGTGCATGCTTGGGGTCCTTAGCCATTTTTAATGTGGACACCCTTTCCTGCCTGTAACTCCTTCCCACCAGACAGTCGCTCTGCGAGCTGCGGCTTCTAGCAGGAGAAGGCTTAGGTGCCAACACACTACTTGTCCGACTGCAGGAAGCTCCACATAGTACAAGGCGGCGAGCCCCCGGGCCGACTGGTCGAACTCGGTGCCAGGCGGAATAATGAAATAACACATTCATAGGCATAATACATATCATATATAGAAAAAAGGATAGCCCCCGAGCTCTTCTCGGGGGACCCGGAGTCTTCGCACTTAATACAAAAGATAGCGTGGTACATACTGCATCAACTATAAAATCTTCGAAGAAGGTTTGCATTCCATGGCCGCTCTGTCTCTTTGCCGGAGTTGTCTCTCTTGCGTGCTCTGGGCTTCTGAGCATCGATCAGGTAGTAGGAGTCGTTGCCCAAAACATTGCTAATGATGAACGGGCCTTCCCAAGGTGCCTAGAGCTTGTGATGGCTGGTTGCTCGCTGGATCATCCGGAGCACAAGGTCTCCCTCCTCGAAAGATCTTGGCTTAACCCTCCGGTTGTAGTAGCGGCTCAGACTCTGCTAGTAGATGGCGGACCGGCTGAGTGCTAACAGCCGGCCCTCCTCCAATAGATCGACAACGTCTTCTCGCGCTTCTTTCGCTTCCGCCTCAGTGTACATGGTGATGCAAGGTGAGTCGAACTCAATGTCCGTCGGGATGGCAGCTTCAGCACCATAGACGAGGAAGAAAGGCGTGAATCTGGTTGACTTGTTTGGAGTTGTGCGCAGGCTCTAGAGGACGGCCGGTAGGTCATCAATCTAGTAGCCGGCTGACCGCTCCAGAGGCTCGACTAGTCGGGGCTTGATGCCGGAAAGGATGAGGCCGTTTGCTCGCTCAACTTGGTCGTTTGACTGTGGATGGGCAACAGATGCTAGGTCTAGTCGGATGCCCTGCGTCGCGTAGAAATGGGCCGAGGCTCCTTTGGCAAAATTTGTGCCATTTATCTGTGATGATGTTGTGTGGTACTCCGTACCGAGTGGTGATATATGCAATGAAAGTCACGACAGTCGGACCATTCAACTTCTTGATTGGCTTTGCTTCTATCCACTTGGTGAATTTGTCCATGGCGACAAGCAGATGGGTCATGCCGCCGCGTGCTGTCTTGAATGGTCCCACCATATCCAAGCCGCAGACGGTAAAAGGCATGCTAAGGGAATGGTCTTGAGTGCAGAAGCCGGTAGATGTTATTGTGAGCTAAACTTCTGACACCCCTTGCAATACTTGACTAGATCCTTGGCATCCTCCAAGGCAGTCGGCCAGAAGAAACCGTGGCGAAAAGCTTTGGCCACGAGTGATCTGGAAGCCGCGTGGTGGCTGCACTCGCCTTGGTGGATATCTTTGAGGATTGCTTGGCCTTTCTCAGGCTCCATGCAGCACTGGTACACACCAGTGACACTGCGCCTCACAAGTTCTCTATTGACAATGGTGTATACTGCTGCCCGACGTTGCACTTGTCGGGCTGAGATCTCATCAATCGGCAGCTCTTTGTTCACCAGAAAGTTGAGGATGGGCTGCACCCATGAACATGCTGCTATTTCTTCGACTGCCAGAACTGCAACTTGCACGAGGGCGGTTGGGCTGGGAGGCGGCGGTTGGAGTCGGCTGCCGCTTGCTGTGTTGATGAAGTCCTCGGGCTGACTGTCGCAGCCCCCGGGCCGGGTGCGACTCCTGCAGTCCCCGAGCCTCTTGGTGAAGTCCCCGGGCCGACTGTTGCAGTCCCCGGGCCGGGTTGTGAAGTTTCCGGGCCGGGTGTGACTGTCACAGTACCCGTGCCGACTGCCGAGGTCCGCGAGCCGGTTGCCGTAGCCCTAGAGTCGGATCCGTCGGCCTCGGGAGGAGCCGACACAAAGATGGACTCGAATTTCAGAGAAGGCTTGACCGACGGCTTGAGGAGGCGCTGAAGGGACACACCAGCTGGTATTGCTTACGGGGTGGAGCCGATTCGTGCCAAGGCATCTGCTTGCTCATTGTCGGCTCTTGGCACATGAAGGAACTCGCACCCCTCGAAGTATCCACTGAGTTGCTGGACGAAAAAACGGTAGCTTGCCATATTTGCATCCTTGCATCCTTGGCGTCCCAGTCACCAGAAGACTGCTGGACCACCAAGTCGGAGTCGCTGTAGCATAGGATCCGGCGGATGCCGATTTCCTTGGCCAACCGGAGGCCGTGTATTAATGCTTCATACTCGGCCACATTGTTGGAGGCAGCAAAGTGGATTTGCAATGTGTACTTGAGCTTGTCGCCTTTGGGAGAGGTGAGGACGATGCCGGCTCCCAAACCAGTGCGCATCTTCAAACCATCAAAATGCATCCGCCAATGGGTGGAGTCCGGCGCTAGCAGCAGGTACTGGGTCTCGTCCCAGTCGACAAGGAAGTCGGCCAGTTCTTGGGACTTGATGGCGGTGCGAGGCTGGTAGTAGATGGTGTAGGGAGCCAAATCTATGGCCCATTTGGCCACTCGTCCCGAAGCATCTCGCCTTCCAATGATCTCGGCAAGGGGAGCAGTGCAGACAACAGTGATTGGGTGCTCCTGAAAGTATGGCTTCAGCTTCTTGGCGGCGAAATGCACGCCGTAGCACATCTTCTGATAGTGGGGGTAGTTCTGCTTGGAGGCAGACAACACTTCACTTAGGTAATACACCAGCCTCTGGACTGGTAATGCCTTGCCGTCTTCCTTGCGCTCCACAACTATGACTGTGCTGACCACCCGGCTGGTGGCGGCGATATAAAGGTACATGGGCTCTTTAGCAGTCGGAGCCGCCAGGACAGGCGTCGTGGTCAACATCTTTTTCAGCTGGAGAAAAGCTTCATCTGCCTCGTTGTTCCACTCGAAATGAGTGGTCTTCTTCATGAGCTGGTACAAGGAAAGAGCCTTCTCGCCCAGCCGACTGATGAACCGGCTGATGGACGCCAAGCAGCCGATGAACTTCTGGATGTCTCGTAGTCGGGTGGGCTTCTCCATCCTCTTGATGGCTTTGATCTTCACAAGGTTGCACTCAATGCCGCGTTCTGAGACCAAGAAGCCAAGGAGCTGGCCGACTGGTACTCCGAACACGCACTTTTCCGGGTTGAGCTTGATTTGAAATCGGCGCAGATTTTCAAAGGTTTCCTTGAGATCTTCGAGGAGTGTGTTGCGCTTCTCCGTCTTCACCACGATATCGTCTGCGTAGACGTGGGCATTTCTGCCGAGTTTCTTGAGGAGGCACTTCTGCATGCAGCGCTGAAAAGTGGCACCGGCATTTCTCAGGTCGAATGTCATAGTCAGGTAGTAGAAGGCTCCAAATGGTGTGATGAATGCGGTCTTCAGATGGTCTTCCGGGTTCAACTTGATCTGGTGATATCCTGAGTAGGTATCCAAAAAACTCAACACCTCACATCCGGCTGTGGAGTCTATCACTTGGTCTATCTGTCGCAGAGCAAATGGATCCTTTGGGCAGGCCTTGTTGAGGCTGGTGTAGTCAATGCACATGCGCCATTTTTTATTCTTCTTCAGTACAAGGACTGGGTTGGCAAGCCATTCTGGGAAGAAAACTTCCATGATGAAGCCGGCTGCCAACAGACGGGCGATCTCTTCTCCAACGATTCTTCTCTTCTCCTCCGACAGTCGGCGGAGGGGTTGCTTGACTGGCTTGGCGTCTTCTCTGACATGTAGCTTGTGCTTGGCAAAATCCGTCGGGACACACAGCATGTCTTTGGGAGACCATGCAAAGATTTCCTGATTCTCACAGAGGAAATCGATGAGCTCGCTTTCCTATTTGTTGTCAAGGTTTGCGCCTATGACAGCATACCTCTCCGGGTGCTCTGGGTCCAAGGTTATCTTCTTTGTCTCCTTGGTCGGCTTGAAGGATCCTTCAGCTTCTGCCTCCTTGGGATCGTGAGACATGTTCGGCTGCTTGCCGGCCATGGCCACAACCCGGTCAAGGAGCCGCTTCTCGGCAGCGATCACAAGGGACTCGGCCAGCCGGCTGCTGGCGTCCGCACAGTAGGACGACTTCTGATAATCTCCGGAGATGGTAATGACTCCCCTTGCACTCGGCATCTTCATTTTGAGGTAGGCATAATGTGGCACCACCATGAACTTGGCTAAAGCAGGTCGGCCAAGCAGTGCATGGTACGGGCTTTCCAGGTCGACCACCTCAAACCAGATGGGCTCTCGGCGGAAATGGTCTTTGTCCCCAAAGAGGACATCTATCTGGATCTTGCCGATTGGTGAGTGAGAAAGGCCAGGAACTATGCCGTGGAAGATAGTCCGGCTGGGCAGGAGATGCTTGGGTTTGATCTTCAACTTCTCCATGGTATCACGGTACAGGATGTTGATGTTGCTACCACCATCTATCAGGATTCAAGAGAAATGAGCAGCTCGCCTCTCCGTGGAAAAGGTTGCCTCCAACACCAAAGCTTAAGAGCCCGGAGAAGGCATTACTTCCGGGTGATCAGCCCGGTTCCAACTGATTGGCCTCTCTGACCAGTGCATGAACTCTGGGGCTTCAATGGCTACGGCATTCACCTCACGAGACTGTCGGCGCCGGCTGTGCCTGTCATTGGACACACTAGTGAAAACAACATATGCTCCATGTTCTTCAGGGAATCGATCTTGAACGGTGTCAACTGATGGGCGGGCCGCCGGCTGCTGAGGAGGCGGAGGCGGCTGACCAGCAGGCGACGGTGGTTGCAGCCCTTTGCCCTTGGAGATTCGTGTGAGCCAATGACATTTCCGGATGGTGTGGTTGGACGGCTTCGCGCCGCTCTGGAATTTGCAGGGAGCATCAAGAGTCTTCTCATAGGAGAAGGCGGGCAACTAGTTGGGCTTGCTGCCCTTATGGCGCTTGGGAAGAGGCTGCCCCTCCGGCTGCCGGTCTTTAACTGCTGCCACCTGCCGACTGGTGGAAACCCGCATCGGGGCTTTTTGCTTGTTGTCGCTTTGCTGCTGGCGCCGACTGGTACCACCAGCCGGGGTCCGAGGAGCCTGAGGAGCCACCTTGCCAGATGCATCAACTTGAATTTCCGTCTTCATGGAGGAGTGTCGGAGTAAATAGCCATGGGTAGCCTAGCCGGCCTCCCCTGGCACTTCTGAAAAAGTTACGAGCCCACCCAACTCTCAAGAATCCAAGACACGGGGCCGCCTTCCCCTAGCTAGCCGCGACCCTGGCCGGCTTTCGGAAGGCGGTCCGGCTTTAGCCCTCATGAGAAGGCCGACTCCAAGAAGCCGGCTATGAGAAGGCCAACTCCAAGAAGCCGGCTCCCCGTAAAGTAGTCAAGACCGTACCCACAAAGTTTGCATCCACCTAACGACGGTGCGACGGGGCGTGGCTACAGCAAAGCCTACCACCCCCGAATCCCGGAGCACGCCTGGCACAGTGCGCCGTACGGGGTAGGCGTGACCCGTCCGGCGCAACACTGTTGCCATGCTGGCTCTGGCGTCACCCACGACGGGCCGCCAGCCTGGCCCATCGACGGCGGGCCCCTTCGAGCAGAGAGACGCCCGAAGGCGGCCACGCCTCCAACTAGTCGGCCCAAGACAGAGACGGCTCCCCGCAGCCGGCTAGCCGCCTCCCTCGAAGAAGACGCCCCATTAAGGATATAAGACACGGTAAGGCTACAGCGATCGCCTGACGGGCGGCGGTCCTGTAGCCTCGCTTACCATGAGGAAGCTCACGTCAACAAGATGAGGCCACAGTGACCAGCCGCCGACCAGGCCCTGGACAGTGGGGCCTGCCTGTCGATCAAGGAACCGGCCGCCGGCGGGACCCACCCGTCGGCGGTCCCCAGCAGCCGGCGCAGAAGCCGGCGAGCATAGTCACAGACGGCTGGGCCCCATACCCAGTCGGATTACCATTGTACCCCCGGGGGGTAGGCCTATATAAACCCCCCGGAGCACCCATGCAAGGGGTTGGACCCCCTGCTAGTTCTAGGCACCACACAAGGAGAAGAAGCAGGCTAGCCGTGCCCTTTCTTCCTCCTCCCCCCAAAAACAGCTCAAGGAGCATTGTGTAGCTACTTGATTCATCGAGTGAGCATGCGGAGACCCCGCAGAGCAGCAGTAGGGGTGTTATCTCCTCGGAGTGCCCCGAAGCTGGGTAAGATCCGCCGGCGTGCATGTCTTCGCCTCATCCCGCTTCCAGGCACCGGCGATGTCTTACTGGTTCCCACAAAGATAAGCCACCCATTGGCATATGTCGCACCCACCACCCGACATTTGGCGCCCACCGTGGGGCCAGGTGCACCGTTGTTCGGAGACCTGTTCTGGACGGGAACCCCTTTCCTCCGCAGTGAGCGTAGCCAGCTCGGCACGCCCGATGGCACTTGCCACGACGCGCTGCAAGGCGTCACCAGCATCTGCGCGTCAAGCGGCCTCACCGATCTCCCCGACGAGACCTTCGTCTCCGACGAGCTTGCCTCCAATGCGGGCACTGACCGCCTCGCCAACCTTCTCGGCCAGCTCCATGTCTCCAGCGAGCCCGCTGCGGACCTGGAGTCGGTTGGCTCCACCGACCCGATGCCTGTCGACTCCGACATGGCCTCCTACGACACCTTCCCCACCAACGTCGCGATCTACAACGACCCGCTTCCTCGAGCCGACGGCTGCGATGCTGTCACCGCCGAGGTGATGGTCGTCGGCCACGGTGGCCTGGCCGACGAGAGCGCCCACGACACCTCGCGCGCGGCGGCCCACAACTTGTCCGCTCCTCTCCCGGCCGACACCGACGACGAAGCACTGGAAGCACGCCGCCTCGCCCTCCTCGCAGAGGGCCGGAGGCTGGCCTCCGTAAGACGCCTCACTGAGGCCTACCAGCGCGAAGCTGACCGCGCCGCCTTCGGCACGCCGGCCCCGGGCGGGCCAAGCCGGGCCGGCCTTGTCAAGCAACGCGGCACCGTCATCGCTGACACGCTGGGAGTCGACCGCCCGGTCTATGCCACTCCGCTCGATAACTTGCGTGCCGCCCAGGCGGTCGTAGACGAGCTGGATAGCCTGGAGGCCGAAGACCTTCCCACATGACCCGGCGCATCCAGCAATTGATTGACGCCACCGCGCAGCGGCACGAAGCCGACGCTCACGAGGAAAGCCTTCCCCCGCGCCGAGAACACGGCGCGACATCCCGGACGCCGACTGCGAGCAATACCCGCGCGCGACGCGAGAAGGAGCCGGCTACCAGCCGCAGCCAGACCCGGATCTCCATCGAGCGGGACGCGGACAGTCATCCCCGAGCCATGGAATGGCGGGGCGACCCGCCTCCGCCTCCGCCCCGTGGAGAGAGACATCCCGCCTCGCTGCCAGTGGCGCACCCGACTCTCAGCGGCCGGCTGGGCCGCCGCGAAGGAATCGGCGAGAACGACGCCCGCCATCGGATCGACCGCCTGGCACGATCCCTGGCGTTGGAAGAAGAAGACGATGTCGGCCCGCCTTGTTTTGGCCCCCGCATCCGCGACGAGCCCTTTCCCAAAGGGTTCTCGCTCCCAAGAGACACGCCCAAGTACAACGGCTCCGTGAAGCCGGAAGATTGGTTGATCGACTACTCCACCGCAGTTAGCATAGCCAACGGCAACCGGCGCGTCGCCGTGAAGTACGTGCCCCTCATGCTGCAGGGCACGGCGCGGACCTGGCACAACAGCCTCAAGCCGCGTAGGATCAACAGCTGGCTAGACTTCACAGAAGCCTTCATCTGCAACTTCACCAGCACCTACAAGCGGGCTCCCAAGCCCAGACAGCTTTCCTTGTGCGTACAAGGCACCGCCGAGTCCACTCGCGATTACCTCACACGTTGGGCCGAGCTCCGCAACTCCTGTGAAGGGGTGCACGAGGTACAAGCCATAGAATACTTCACAGCCGGATGCCGAGAAGGCACCCTCCTCAAGCACAAGCTCCTCTGCGACGAGCCGGCTACCCTCGACGAGCTTCTGGACATAGCGGACAAGTACGCCACCGCCGACTCCTCGATGAAGACCGAGCTTCGGGTAGACGCGTCCGGAAAGGTACTCAACCCGGCGCCCAAGACGCCGGCTGGGGATTCCGGCCGACACCCCAACTCGAACGACCACAAGCGCAAGGGCCCCGCGCCGGCTCCCGCCAGCCGGCAGGTGGCCACAGTCGAAGATGCACCGCATGAAGAACGACCAGCGCCCAAGAAGCCCAAGGGCGGCAGGCCGGCTTGGCAGCCCGCCTTCTCCTACGAGCAAACCCTCGATGCCCCTTGCAAGTTCCACAGCGGCGCGAAGCCGTCCAACCACACGACTCGGAAGTGCAACTGGCTCACCCGAATCTCTAAGGGCGAGGGGCTCTTGCCACCTCCGCCTGCCGGCCCGCCGCCTCCGGCCCCGCCGCCTCCGGCCGCTCGGCCCGCAGTCGGAGCCGTGCATGACGAGTTCCCTGATGAGCAAGCAACCTACATCGTCTTTACCAGCCAGCCCGAAGATCGGCGCAGCAAACGCCAAGAGCACCAGGAAGTCAGCGTGGTCGCTGCCAACCCCGCTGGACACATGCATTGGTCAGAAAAGCCCATCAGCTGGAGCCGGGCCGACCATTCGGAGGTGATGCTGTCTCCCGGCTCTTATGCTTTGGTCCTGGAAGCCACCCTTGCAACGGACAGACGCGCCGCCCGCTTCTCCCGTGTGTTGATAGACGGCGGGAGCAGCATCAACATCCTGTATCGTGACACCCTGGAGAAGTTGAACGTCAAGACAAAACAGCTCACGCCCACTCGGACAGTGTTCCACGCATCGTACCCGGCCTGTCCTGCGCCCCCATTGGCAAAATCAAGATTGATGTACTTTTTGGGGACAAGGAGCATTTCCGCCGGGAAGCGATCTGGTTTGAAGTGGTGGACCTGGAGAGCCCTTACCATGCATTACTGGGCCGACCTGCCTTGGCCAAATTCATGGCGGTTCCCCACTATGCATACCTCAAGATGAAGATACCAAGCACCAAAGGCGTCATCACCGTAGCCGGTGACTACAAGAAGTCCTCCGAGTGCGCAGCGGCCAGCAGCCGGCTGGCCGAGTCCCTTGTGATTGCCGAAGAGAAGAAGATGCTGGACCGAGTCGTGGCCATAGCCGGCAAGCAGTCGGCCGTGTCCCCCGACCCCAAGGAGCATGATGCTCAAGGATCTTTCCAGCTAGCCAAGGAGACGAAGAAGATACCTCTTGACCCCGAGCATCCAAAGAGGTTTGCCGTCATCGGGGCAAACCTGAACAGCAAATAGGAAGGCGAGCTCGCCGATTTCCTCCGTGAGAATCGGGACATCTTTGCGTGGTCCCCCAAGGACATGCCGGGTGTTCCGAGGAAATTCGCCGAGCACAAACTACATGTTCGAGAAGACGCAAAGCCAGTCAGACAACCCCTTCGCCGACTGTCGGAGGAGAAACGCAGGATTGTAGGGGAGGAGATAGCCCGGCTCTTGGCGGCCAGCTTTATCATGGAAGTTTTCTTTCCAGAGTGGCTCGCCAACCCGGTCCTTGTGCTAAAGAAGAACAACAAGTGGCGCATGTGTATAGACTACACAAGTCTCAACAAGGCCTGCCCCAAAGATCCCTTCGCCCTGCCAAGGATAGACCAAGTGATAGACTCCACAGCCGGATGCGAGCTGTTGAGTTTTTTGGATGCTTACTCCGGATACCATCAGATAAAGCTGGATCCGGACGACCGCCTGAAGACCGCCTTCATCACGCCGTTCGGAGCCTTCTGCTACCTGACTATGACATTCGGCTTGAGAAATGCCGGTGCCACCTTTCAGCGTTGCATGCAGAAGTGCCTCCTCAAGCAGCTCGGCAGGAATGCTCACGTTTACGTGGACGACATCGTGGTGAAGACGGAGAAGCGCGGCACCTTGCTGGAAGACCTCAAGGAAACATTTGAGAACCTGCGCCGGTTCCAAATCAAGCTTAACCCCGAGAAATGCGTGTTCGGGGTGCCAGCCGGCCAGCTCCTAGGTTTCCTTGTCTCCGAACGCGGCATCGAGTGCAACCCGGTGAAGATCAAGGCCATCGAGAGAATGGCGATCCCCACCAAGCTTCGAGACATCCAGAAGTTCACCGGGTGCTTGGCCTCCTTGAACTGCTTCATGAGCCGGCTCGGAGAGAAAGCTCTCCCCCTCTACCGCCTCATGAAGAAGAGCACTCACTTCGAGTGGAACGACCAGGCCAACCAAGATTTTCACGAGCTGAAGAAGATGCTGGCCACGCCGCCTGTCCTCGCGGCGCCGACTGAGAAAGAGCCCATGCTCCTTTACATCGCTGCAACCAACTGGGTGGTCAGCACCATCATCGTAGTCCAGCGCCCGGAAGAAGGCCGAGCCCAGCCGGTCCAGAGGCCGGTGTATTATTTGAGCGAGGTGCTGTCCGCCTCAAAGCAGAACTACCCACACTACCAAAAGATGTGTTACGGCGTGTACTTCACCGCCAAGAAGCTAAAGCCCTACTTTCAAGAGCATCCTGTCATGGTCGTATGCACTGCCCCGCTAGCCGAGATCATAGGCAGCCGGGATGCATCCGGCCGGGTGGCGAAATGGGCCATCGAGCTGGCCCCCTACAAGATCTTCTACCAGCCCCGCACTGCCATCAAGTCCCAAGCACTGGCCGACTTCCTCGTCGACTGGGCCGAGACCCAGTACCTGCCGCCGGCTCCTGACTCCACCCATTGGCGCATGCACTTCGAAGGGTCCAAGATGCGCACCGGCTTGGGAGCCGGCATCGTCCTTACCTCTCCCAAAGGCGACAAGCTCAGATACACGCTACAGATCCACTTTGCCGCCTCCAACAATGTGGCCGAGTACGAGGCGCTCATACATGGGCTCCGGCTTGCCAAAGAACTTGGCATTCGCCGGATCCTATGTTATGGCGACTCGGACCTGGTAGTCCAGCAATCATCCGGCGACTGGGACGCCAAGGACGCGAATATGGCGAGCTACCGTTTCCTGGTCCAACAACTCAGCGGATACTTTGAAGGATGCGAGTTCCTCCATGTACCACGAGCCGACAACGAGCCAGCCGATGCCCTGGCTCGAATAGGCTCCACTCGGCAAGCAATTCCAACCGGCGTCGCTCTACAACGCCTCCTCAAGCCGTCCATCAAGCCGTCTCCGGAATCCGATTCCATCTTCGTGCCGCCTGACCCCGATGCGGCCAGGTCCGGCTCGAAGAATCAAGTAGCCGACCCCAAGACCCCCGTAGCCGACCCGACGACTTCGGCAGCCGGCTCGGGGACTTCGGCAGCCGGCTCGGGGACTTCGGCAGCCGGCTCGGGGACTGCGGTAGCCGGCCCGGGGACTGCACCAGCACTACAGCCGGCGGCTGACTCCAGCACCTCACCGCCCAGCCCACCCACCCTGGTGGCAATAGCCACTTTGGCAGTAGAAGAAGTCGCGGCTCCATCATGGGCTTAGTCCATCCTCAACTTCCTAGTAAACCAAGACCTGCCGGCTGACGAAACAGAAGCAAGACAAGTCCAGCGTCGAGCCGGAGTGTACACAATCGTCAACAGAGAACTACTCAAGTGCAGCGTCACTGGAATCCTCCAACGGTGCATCGAGCAAGAGAAGGGCATCGCAATCCTCGCGGACATTCACCAAGGAGAATGCGGCCACCATGCGGCCTCAAGATCACTTGTCGCCAAAGCCTTCCGCCATAGTTTCTTCTGGCCGACTGCTTTGGATGACGCCAAAGAATTAGTCAAGCATTGCAAGGGATGCCAGCTCTTCGGCTCCAAGCAACACATGCCGGCTTCGGCACTCAAGACCATTCCCCTCACTTGGTCCTTTGTCGTTTGGGGACTGGACATGGTGGACCCATTCAAGACGGCGCGCGGCGGCATGACGCATTTGCTCGTCGCCGTGGACAAATTCACCAAGTGGGTTGAGTCAAAGCCGATCAAGAAGCTGAATGGGCTGACTGTCGTGACGTTCATCGCGGACATAACAACTCAGTACAGCGTGCCGCACAGCATCATCACCGATAATGGCACGAATTTCGCCAAAGGAGCCTTGGCACGTTTCTGCGCAGCCCAAGGTATCCGGCTGGACTTAGCATCCGTCGCCCACCCGCAGTCAAACGGCCAGGTCGAGCGAGCCAACGGCCTCATCCTCTCCGGCATCAAGCCCCGACTGGTTGTACCTCTGGAGCGCTCAGCCGGCTATTGGCTCGATGAGCTGCCGGCTGTCCTCTGGAGTCTGCGCACTACACCAAACAAGTCAACCGGCTTCACCCCTTTCTTCCTTGTGTATGGTGCCGAGGTGGTCGTCCCAACTGACATCGAATTCGACTCGCCTCGAGTAACCATGTATACGGAAGCGGAGGCCAAGGAAGCACGAGAAGACGGCGTCGACCTGCTGGAAGAAAGCCGGCTGTTAGCCCTCAGCCGGTCTGCAATTTACCAGCAGGGTTTGCGCCGCTACCACAGCCGGAAGGTCAGGCCAAGATCTTTCCAAGAGGGCGACCTTGTGCTCCGGCTGATCCAGCGAACAGCCAGCCAGCACAAGCTCTCGGCCCCTTGGGAAGGCCCTTTCGTCATCAGCAGAGCTCTAGGCAACGACTCCTACTACCTGATCGACGCACAGAAGCCAAAGGCACGCAAGAGAGACGACTCCGGCAAGGAGTCGGAACGGCCATGGAACGCCAACCTCCTTCGAAGATTTTACAGTTGAAAGGCAGTATGTATCACGCTAACCTTTGTATTAAGTACAAGACAATAGGCTCCCCGAGGAGGGCTCGGGGACTGCCATCCCTTATTTATGAATGAAAAGTATCATGCTTATGACCTTGTCGTATCATTTACTTATTCCGTCCGGCACCGAGTTTGACTAGTCGGCTCGGGGACTGGCCGACTGAAGTTATGTTAGAAGTCCTACCCGCAGTCAGACAAGTAGTGTGCCGGCTCTCAAGCCTTCTCTTGCCAAAAGTCGCAGTTCGAAGAACCGGCTGTCCGGCTGGCAAGAGTTAAAGGTAGGAACGACCGCCCACACGAAAAACGGCTAGGGACTAATGGACTAATATAACAAAAGCCGGTTTTTCTCACACTGCCGACTGGCTACCAGAGTAGCCGGCCGGCCGGTTTCCATTCACTTTACTTTAATCCAAGAAAGCTCAAGTACTTGCCTCCCCAAAGAGGGAAGGCGGCAAAGGAAAAAGCCTAAGGATAAACAAGCATACGCGAATGGAAACCAAACATGCACATGATAATATTTACATAAAAAGACCTCCAAGAGGGCAGCATTCAACATAGTTTGGATACACCCCCAGTGGGTGGAACTGCAAAAACTTAACCAAAGATTGTTCAAAGACAACAAAGCAGGAAAGATAAAGACGGCAGGTCAAGCTGGCAGAGCGGCCGACAAGCCAGACCGGTTGGCGGAGACGGTCGTGCCGGCTAAAGGAGCGGCCGGCTGACGAACTTCGGCTTGGTCGCCGCCTCCCGCAGAGGGCGTGCTTCCACGTGCCTCGTTGCTGGAGGCACGGTCGGCCTGAGGTCGGTTGGTTGTTCCACCAGCCGGCTCGACGTCTCCGCCGTCCTCGTCTTCGTCTTCTTCGCCCTCGTCGCTGGAGGCAATCTCCTCCGCCGAGTCCTCGCCCACCGCCGGGTTCAGCCCGAACCACTCCTCCGGCTGAGCGACACCGTCATCATCGATTTCGGGCGCGAAAACGCTGATGTTGGTGCACTCGGCGATCGTCGAAGCCCGCTGGGCAATAGCCGGCCTCACCTCCTCCAGCTCCGCGTCAGCCTCCATCCGCCAAGTGCGCAGCTGGTCCAGGCTCAGCCCTGGGTACCATGCCCGAACGAATTCCAACGCCCGCCCGGCTCCGAGGCGGGCCGCTGACGCTTTCCAAGCCTCGAAGCGACCAACTGCGACCTCCAGCCAGTCAGCAGTTCGGCTTGGAGTGCGGGGGATCGTCTCCCGGACCAGAGGGCGGCCAGCACTTGCACCCCGGCACGTTGGAGCCGGCGAAGCATCCGATGAGCCGGCTGCAACCGTGCCTGGACAGCCAGGAGCTGCTCCTTAAGGGTCCGGTTTGCATCCGGCGCGATGTCGGCCCCCTCTTGCCGGCGTGCCTCGCGATGGGCCTCAATGCTTTGGGCGGCGAAGGCGGAGTAGCCCGGGAAGTAATCTGCAAGAAACAACAAGCAACAGCTCAAGATAAGTCAAAAGACCCAGGCGGCAAGGGGCAGGAGAAGGGCCGAGGAAGGCAACTTACCGTCGATCAAGTCCTCGATCCGGCCGAAGCCTTCGTCCAGGGCTCGCCGGGTCTCAGACCAGCTCGCCGCCTCCATCTCATACTCCGCCAGCAAGGTGGCTTCACTTTCCCGCGCTGCCTGCAGGGCCACTTTGTGGCTTTCCTCTTGGTCGGCCAGCTTCTTGGCCAGGCGATCCCGTTCCTGGACCAAGGCAGCGCACTCGGCCTCTTTGGTGTAAAGGGCGGCCTTCGCTTCACCAAGCTCCTTCCTCAAGTCGGCGTTGGCCCCTGAAGACAAAGAAAAAGAAAAATCAATAAGAAAAGAGTCGTCAAGAAAGATCCGACCCGACTGCGCAGCAGTCGGCCCGAATCTCGGGGACTACACCCAGTGGGTGCGCTGACGCGCACCCACAGGAGACAGACAAAACCAAGTACTTACTTCGGCTGTCGGCCAGGTCGTCGGTCTGCCGGCTCAACTCTCGAGCCAGGGAGTCGAAGGCGGCAGCACGAAGGTTGTGATATTCCTGAAAATTCAGAAAAAAGCAAAGTAAGATAGCCGTCGAGAAAGATCCGACCCAACTGCGCAGCAGTCAGCCCGAATCTCGGGGACTACACCCAGTGGGTGCGCTGACGCGCCCCCACGAAAGAAATCAAGAAAGCAAAGCAGCCAAGAGCAAAGGACTCACCCGGATAGTGGTTCGCGTTGACAAGAACTCTTGGTTGAGCTGTTGCAGCAGGGCGGCTTGAGCTTGTAGCCGGCTCCGGACCCCTTGAGCTGCCGCATCCAGCTCGCCAGTCCCCCCGCTGGGAGTCCACTCGGACACGGCGGTGCTGGCCGCCTCTAGATCTCCCGCCGGCTGGCCTGCGCCCGTGGCTCGGCGCACCTTCGGCGGAGCAGCGCCTCCCCCAGCACGCCGGCCCGTCGCTAGCTGCACCTCGAGGCCGGCTCTGCTCTCCGGCTTACCTCCGGCCGGCTCCTCTGGCGCCGCTGACGATTGACCGCCTTGGCCCGCTCCGGTTGGCGCCGTAGGCGGCGCTCTCCCCGCCAAGGCCACGGGGTCCTCCTCCCGCTCCAACAGCGGCGGGTCTTGGATGATCTCCTCCGCCAAGGGCAACGGGGTGTCGGGGGCTACGGCTCGGAGAGGAACGGCGAGCAGCGGAGGCTGGCTGCATGAGCTTTCCGCCTCCGTCTCCGCGGTAGCCGCCTCCCTCTGGGCCTTGGCTACCGCTTCGACCTGCTCCTTCGCCGCCTGGGCGGCCGCCTTCTCTGCCGCCTCGCGCTCCTCCCGCGCTTCGCGGGCGTTCCACTTTGTGGCCTCCCTAAGATCAGCGCGGGGGTCCACACGGCAGGAGCTCGAAGACCCTCCAGCCGGCCCCACAACGGAGCCGCCCGGGCCCCGCTCAAGGGAAAGCGGCGCCCTGTCCAGCAAGCGAGGAAAAGTTAAGAAGACATTCGAAGAAAAAGAGAACAATAACGAGAATGCGGCAAGGTAATTGAAGACTTACGCTGAGACCGCCTGGGGCTGTTTCACAGCCTTGCGGAAGCGGGCTGCCTTCGCGGCCGCCTCATCTCGCTTTGTCGCCGCGGCGGAAGTCTTGGACTTCTTCGGCCGACTGCCGAAGAGGCCTAGAGCGGCCAGGCGCTTCTGCGTGCCGCCGGCAGCCGGCGCGATAGACGAGCCCGCGCCCTGTAGGTCAGTCGCCGGCTGGCGACGCGGAGCGACTTCGGCTTCGAAGTCGTCCGGCCAATCCTCAAAGCTCGCGGTGAACCTTGAGCCTCCGGGCTCGGCACTGTCCCCCACGACGGCGTCTTCCATGGCGGCCGCCCCTAAGTCCGGGTCGTCAACGTCATCCACCGTGCGGTCGGGGGCATACTAGCATTCAATCCCTGCCACCCCGGCCGGCGGCGCAAGAAGAGGGTTCTGCTCAAAGAACCGACTAGTCAGAAGCCGGCCGTCACGAAGCCGGCTGACGAAAAAAAAAGATAAAGAGAGAAACTTACCACGGGTGGAGGATTGGCGCGAGAATACGGCGCCTTGCCGTATTGCCAGTCCCCGCCGAGCTTGCAGTTGGCAATGTAATTGACCATGAGCGCCACCTCCGCGTGGGGCATCTCCCATGTGCTCAGCCGGCTTGGGTCGAAGCGGCCGCTCATCTGACACATCATGTGGGGCCGGCTTTGGAGAGGAAGGATCCGGCGCTCCACGAAGGCGGACACCAAATCGGCCCCGCGCAAGCCTTCCGACTGAATCAGCACCCGAAGCCGGGAGATGGCGGCGTTCCCGGCCGGAGACAACGACCGGGACTGGAAGCTCCACGAGGGCTGCCTCCCAGCCGGCGGGCCGGCTACGTAAGCCGGCAGGTTGATGTAGTCTTCTTGCTCGGCGACGTTCTTCACATAGAAATAAGATCTCTGCCAGACCTTTACCGACTGGATCAGGGGGATGGGCGGGAACGGATTGTTCTCGCTCGCCCTCCTCATGGCGATGAAGGCTCCATAGGGGGCGGGCACGCCGGCGACGACTGTGCCGAGCTTGCTCTGGAAGAACTCTCCCCAGAGCTCCAGCGTGGGGAGCAGCCCCAAGAAGCCTTCGCAGAGGGAGACGAAGGCCGACAGCAGCATCACCGCATTGGGCGTGAGGTGATGCGGCTGGAGGTTGTAGAAGTCGATGAAGGAGCGCAGAAACCCGCTCGCTGGGAGGCCGAAGCCGCGCAGGCAGTGCGAGCGGAAGATGACCCGCTCGCCCTCCTCCGGCGCCGGCGAGATCTCCCTCGCGGGCGCCAGGCGGACCTGTACGCGGTCGGCGCCGGGTAGGCGCCGGGTCTGGGGAAGGAACTCCACATGGTCTTCATGGACGTTGGAGCCGTCCCAGGAGCTTGACAACGCCATGGGAGCGAGGTGGCGTGGAGACGTGATGGCGCTGAGACGGGAAGCTACGGCGGCAGCGAAAGGAGAAGACGAGGGTTAGGAGGGACGGAGCGGGAGGGAGCGCGCGAACCTCTATCGCTCTCCCTCCTCCCCCTACTTATGTGGCGGAGCCGAGGAGGCGCGGCGTGGGGAAGCGTGGGGATCGATCGTGCCCACTCCCCACGTCCCGCGATTATCGAGCCTTAACGGCGAGACGAAACTGCCTTGAGAAGGCAAGCGGCCCCTGTGGGCCACAGAAGATCCGCGCCCAGACCAAGGCTCGCGAGTGGCGGGCCCGGGCCTGCGGCGGCGTCCCGTCGCGCGTGTGCGCACGCAGGATCCTGCCGCCACGTGGCCGCGAGAGGGCCCGTGGTCAGCACGCAGTTCCCCTCTCCTCCCGCCTACGCGGGCTCTTTGAAGTCGGCGTACGCCCGCAAAGCCGGCTCTTCAGGATAGGAAGCTGACCAAGCTTCTCGTCCCCCTGCTCACCTCAGAGCTCGATCAGCTTCGGGGACTACTGTCGGAGTAAATAGCGATGGGTAGCCTAGCCAGCCTTCCCTGGCACTTCTGAAAAAGTTACGAGCCCGCCCGACTCTCAAGAATCCAAGACACGGGGCCGCCTTCCCCTAGCTAGCCGCGACCCTGGCCGGCTTTCGGAAGGCGGTCCGGCTTTAGCCCTCATGAGAAGGCTGACTCCAAGAAGCCGGCTATGAGAAGGCCGACTCCAAGAAGCCGGCTCCCCGTAAAGCAGTCAAGACCGTACCCACAAAGTTTGCACCCACCTAACGGCGGTGCGATGGGGCGTGGCTACAGCAAAGCCTGCCACCCCCGAATCCCGGAGCACGCCTGGCACAGTGCGCCGTACGGGGTAGGCGTGACCCGTCCGGCGCAGCACTTTTGCCATGCTGGCTCTAGCGTCACCCACGACGGGCCGCCAGCCTGGCCCATCGACGGCGGGCCCCTTCGAGCAGAGAGACGCCCGAAGGCGGCCACGCCTCCAACTAGTCGGCCCAAGACAGAGCCGGCTCCCCGCAGCTGGCTTGCCGCCTCCCTCGAAGAAGACGCCCCATTAAGGAGACAAGACACGGTACCAACTAGTCGGCCCAAGACAGAGCCGGCTCCCCGCAGCTGGCTTGCCGCCTTCCTCAAAGAAGACGCCCCATTAAGGAGACAAGACACGGTAAGGCTACAGCGATCGCCTGACGGGTGGCGGTACTGTAGCCTCGCTTACCACGACGAAGCTCACATCAACAAGATGAGGCCACAGTGACTAGCCGCCGACCAGGCCCTGGACAGTGGGGCCTGCCTGTCGATCAAGGAGTCGGCCGCCGGCGGGACCCACCCGTCGGCGGGCCCAAGCAGCCGGCGCAGAAGCCGGCGAGCATAGTCACAGACGGCTGGGCCCCATACCCAGTCGGATTACCATTGTACCCCGGGGGGGTAGGCCTATATAAACCCCCTGGAGCACCCATGCAAGGGGTTGGACCCCCTGCTAGTTCTAGGCACCACACAAGGAGAAGAAGCAGGCTAGCCGTGCCCTTTCTTCCTCCTCCCCCCAAAAATAGCTCAAGGAGCGTTGTGTAGCTACTTGATTCATCGAGTGAGCATGCGGAGACCCCGCAGAGCAGCAATAGGGGTGTTATCTCCTCGGAGAGCCCCGAAGCTGGGTAAGATCCGCCGGCGTGCATGTCTTCGCCTCATCCCGCTTCCAGGCACCGGCGATGTCTTACTGGTTCCCACAAAGATAAGCCACCCGTTGGCATATGTCGCACCCACCACCCGACAAGGAGTCGGTCGTGGCGTATTTTGTCTGCTATGATCAGCAACTCGTCGAGGGTCGTCGGCTCGTCGCAGAGGAGCTGTTGTTTGAGCAAAGTGCCTTCTCTGCACCCGGCCGTGAAGTACTCAATGGCCTGCACCTCGTGCACACCCTCGCAAGAGTTGAGCAGCTCGGCCCAACGCGTGAGGTAGTCGCGAGTCGATTCGTTGGGGCCTTGGACGCACAAGGAGAGCTGGCGAGGCTTGGGCGGCCGCTTGTACGTGCTGGTGAAGTTGCGGAAGAAAGCCTTAGTGAAATCTACCCGGCTGTTGATGCTACGGGGCTTCAGGCTGTTCAACCATGTCCGGGCGGTGCCCTGGAGCATGAGTGGAACATACTTCACGGCAACACACTTGTTGCCGTTTGCAATGCTAACGGCTGTGGAGTAGTCGACCAGCCAATCTTCCGGCTTCACGGAGCCAGAATACTTGGGTGTACCTCTTGGGAGTGTGAACCCTTTGGGGAAGGGCTCATCTCTGATGCGGGGGCCGAAGCAAGGCGGGCCCAGTGCGTCTTATTCTTCTAGCACCAGGGATCGGTTGAGATGATCGATCCGGTGGCCGGCATCATTCTCTCTGATTCCTTCTCGGGGGCCAAGCTGGCCTTCAAAACTCGGATGATCGACAGGCGGTGGAGACACACGTTTTTCTTTGCGTTGGAGAGGCCGGTAGCCGCCTGGTCGTTCCACCGCACGAGGGTGGCCGTCTTGGTCGCTGCTACCTCTTGAGCACTGCATTGGATTTCCCCAAAGAGGAGAGGATGATGCAGCCAAGTAGCATAAGTATTTCCCTCAGTTTTTTAGAACCAAGGTATCAATCCAGTAGGAGGCTACGCGCGAGTCCCTCGTACCTACACAAAAACAATAGCTCAACGCAACCAACGCGCTTAGGGGTTGTCAATCCCTTCACGGTTACTTACGAAGTGAGAGATGATAGAGATGATAAATAATATTTTTGGTATTTTTGGTATAGAGATGCAAAGTGAAAAGTAAAAGGCAAAGTAAAAGCAAAGCAATAATAAAGTGATGGAGATTGATATGATGAGAAAGAGACCCGGGGGCCATAGGTTTCACCAGTAGCTTCTCTCAAGAGCATAAGTATTCTACGGTGGGTGAACAAATTATTGTTGAGCAATTGACGGAATTGAGCATAGTTATGAGAATATCTAGGTATGATCATGTATATAGGCATCACGTCCGAGACAAGTAGACCGACTCCTGCCTGCATCTACTACTATTACTCCACTCATCAACCGCTATCCAGCATGCATCTAGAGTATTAAGTTAAAAACAGAGTAACGCCTTAAGCAAGATGACATGATGTAGAGAGATAGTTTCATGCAATATGATAAAAAAACCATCTTGTTATCCTTGATGGCAACAATACAATACGTGCCTTGCTGCCCCTTCTGTCACTGGGAAAGGACACCGCAAGATAGAACCCAAAGCTAAGCACTTCTCCCATGGCAAGAAAAACCAATCTAGTAGGCCAAACTAAACTGATAATTCGAAGAGACTTGCAAAGATAACCAATGATACATAAAAGAATTTAGAGAAGATTCAAATATTATTCATAGATAGACTTGATCATAAACCCACAATTCATCGCTCTCAACAAACACACCGCAAAAAGAAGATTACATCGAATAGATCTCCACAAGAGAGGGGAAGAACATTGTATTGAGATCCAAAAAGAGAGAAGAAGCCATCTAGCTACTAACTATGGACCCGTAGGTCTGAAGTAAACTACTCACACTTCATTAGAGGGGCTTGGATGATGATGTAGAAGCCCTCCGTGATCGATGCCCCCTCCGGCGGAGCTCCGGAACAGGCGCCAAGATGGGATCTCGTGGATACAGAAAGTTGCGCGGTGGAATTAGGTTTTTTGCTCCGTATCTGATCATTTGGGGTACGTGGATATATATAGGAGGAAGAAGTACGTCGGTTGAGCAACAGGGGGCCCACGAGGGTGGAGGGCGCGCTTGGGGGGGCAGGCGCGCCCCCTACATTGTGGCCTCCTATTAATTGGCTTGACGTAGGGTCCAAGTCTCCTGAGTTGTATTCGGTGAGAAAATCACGTTCCCGAAGGTTTCATTCCGTTTGGACTCCGTTTGATATTCCTTTTCTTCGAAACCCTAAAACAGGCAAAAAACAGCAATTCTGGGCTGGGCTCCGGTTAATAGGTTAGTCCCAAAAATAATATAAAAGTGGATAATAAAGCCCAATAATGTCCAAAAGAGTAGATAATATAGCATGGAGCAATCAAAAATTATAGATACGTTGGAGACGTATCAAGCATCCCCAAGCTTAATTCCTGCTCGTCCTCGAGTAGGTAAATGATAAAAACAGAATTTTTGATGTGGAGTGCTACTTGGCATAATTTCAATGTAAATCTTCTTAATTGTGGTATGAATATTCAGATTCAAAAAGATTCAAGACAAAAGTTCACGTTGACATAAAATAATAATACTTCAAGCATACTAACAAAGCAATTATGTCTTCTCAAAATAACATGGCCAAAGAAAGCTATCCCTACAAAATCATATAGTCTGGCTATGCTCTATCTTCACCACACAAAGTATTTAAATCATGCACAACCCCGATGACAAGCCAAGCAATTGTTTCATACTTTTGACATTTTCAAAACTTTTTCGATCTTCACGCAATACATGTGCGTGAGCCATGGATATAGCACTATATGTGGAATAGAATGGTGGTTGTGGAGAAGACAAAAAGAGGGGAAGATAGTCTCACATCAACTAGGCGTATCAACGAGCTATGGAGATGCCCATCAATAGATATCAATGTGAGTGAGTAGGGATTGCCATGCAACGGATGCACAAGAGCTATAAGTATATGAAAGGTCAACAAAAGAAACTAAGTGGGTGTGCATCCAACTCGCTTGCTCACGAATACCTAGGGCATTTTGAGGAAGCCCATAATTGGAATATACAAGCCAAGTTCTATAATGAAAAATTCCCACTAGTATATGAAAGTGACAGAATGAGAGACTCTCTATCATGAAGATCATGGTGCTACTTTGAAGCACAAGTGTGGTAAAAGGATAGTAACATTGTCCCTTCTCTCTTTTTCTCTCATTTTTTTGGGCCTTCTCTTTTTTTATGGCCTCTTTTTCTTTTTTTTATCTTTCGTCCGGAGTCTCATCCCGACTTGTGGGGGAATCATAGTCTCCATCATCCTTTCCTCACTTGGGACAATGCTCTAAAAATGATGATCATCACACTTTTTATTTTTCTTACAACTCAACAATTACAACTCAATACTTAGAACAAAATATGACTCTATATGAATGCCTCCGGCGGTGTACCGTGATATGCAATGAATCAGGAGTGACATGTATGAAAGAATTATGAATGGTGGCTTTGCCACAAATACGATGTCAACTACATGATCATGCTAGCAATATGACAATGATGGAGCGTGTCATAATGAACGGAACGGTGGAAAGTTGCATGGAAATATATCTCGGAATGGCTATGGAAATGCCATGATAGGTAGGTATGGTGGCTGTTTTGAGGAAGGTATTTGGTGGGTGTATGGTACCGGTGAAAAGTGCACGGTATTAAAGAGGCTAGCAATGGTGGAAGGAAGGAAAGTGCGTATAATCCATGGACTCAACATTAGTCATAAAGAACTCATATACTTATTGCAAAAATCTAGAAGTTATCAAAGCAAAGTATTATGCGCATGCCCCTAGGGGGATAGATTGGTAGGAAAAGACCATCGCTCGTCCCCGACCGCCACTCATAAGGAAGACAATCAATAAATAAATCATGCTCCGAATTCATCACATAACGGTTCACCATACGTGCATGCTACGGGAATCACAAACTTCAACACAAGCATTTCTCAAATTCACAACTACTCAACTAGCATGACTCTAATATCACCATCCTCATATCTCAAAACAATTATCAAGCATCAATTTTTTTCTTAGTATTCAACGCACTCAAAAGAAAGTTTTACAAATCTTGAATACCAAGCATATTATTATTAAGCAAATTACCATGCTATTAAGACTCTCAAAATAATCTAATTGAGGAATGAGAGATCAATAGTTTCTATAAAACAAATCCACCACCGTGCTCTAAAAGATATAAGTGAAGCACTAGAGCAAAATTATATAACTCAAAAGATATAAGTGAAGCACATAGAGTATTATATCAAATTCCAAATTATGTATGGCTCTCTCAAAAGGTGTATACAGCAAGGATGATTGTGGTAGACTAATAAGTAAAGACTCAAATCATAAAAGACGCTCCAAGCATAACACATATCATGTGGTGAATAAAAATATAGCTCCAAGTAAAGTTACCGATAGAAGTAGATGAAAGAGGGGATGCCTTCAGGGGCATCCCCAAGCTTTGGCTTTTAGGTGTCCTTAGATTATCTTGGGGGTGCCATGGGAATCCCCAAGCTTAGGCTCCTGCCACTCCTTGTTCCATAATCCATCAAATCTTTACCCAAAACTTGAAAACTTCACAACACAAAACTTAAAGTAGAAAAATCTCGTGAGCTCCGTTATCGAAAGAAAACAAAAGACCACTTCAAGGTACTGTAATGAACTCATTATTTATTTATATGGGTGTTATACTTACTGTATTCCAACTTCTCTATGGTTCATAAACTATTTTACTAGCCAAAGATTCATCAAAATAAGCAAACAACACACGAAAAACAGAATCTGTCAAAAACAGAACAGTCTGTAGTAATCTGTAGCTAGCGCAAGATATGGAACCCCAAAAATTCTAAAATAAATTTCTGGACGTGAGGAATTTATCTATTAATCATCTACAAAAATAATTAACTAAATAGCACTCTCCAAATAAAAATGACAGCAGTTCTCGTGAGTGCTAAAGTTTCTGTTTTTTACAGCAAGTTCAACAAGACTTTCCCCAAGCCTCCCCAACGGTTCTACTTGGCACAAACACTAATTAAACACAAAAAACACAACCGAAACAGAGGCTAAATAAATTATTTATTGAATAACAGCAAGGATAAATATTGGGTTGTCTCCCAACAAGCGCTTCTCTTTAAGGCCTTATAGCCAGGCATAATATTTCAATGATGCTCACATGAAAGACAAGAATTGAAGCACAAAGAGAGCATCATAAAACACGTGACAAACACATCTAAATCTAACATACTTCCTATGCATAGGAATCTTATAGGCAAACAAATTATCAAGGCAAGCAAAAACTAGCATATGCGAGGAAGCGGAAAGAAACAATGGCAATCTCAACATAACGAGAGGTAATTTAGTCACATGAAAATTTCTACCACCATATTTTCCTCTCTCGTAATAATTATATGTAGGATCATAAGAAAATTCAACAAAATAGCTATCACATAAAATATTTTCAACATGATCCACATGCATGCGAAGTTGACACTCTTCCAAAATAGTGGGATTAACATTAACTAAAGTCATGACCTTTCCAGACCCACTTTTATCAAAAATTTCATAAGATTGAACATTCTCCAAATATGTGGGATCTAAAGTTGACACTCTTCCAAACCCACTTTCAATAATATTGCAAACACTATTATCAATCTCATATTCATCATGGGGCTTAAATAAATTTTCAATATCATAAGAAGAATCACCCCAATCATGATCATTGCAACAAGTAGAGGACATAGCAAAACTAGCATCCCCAAGCTTAGGGTTTTGGATATTATTAGCACAATTGACATCAAGAGAGTTTATAGTAAAATCATTTCAATCATGCTTTTTATTCAAATATCTATCATGAATCGCTTCATAAAGTAATTCATCACACTTTTCAGATTCACGAATTTCAAGCAAAACCTCATAAAGATAATATAGTGCAAAAAACTCACTAGCAATTAGTTCATCATAATTGGATCTATTAAAAAGATTAGCAAGTGGATGAGGATCCATAGATCTTAGGTTCTCTGTTTAGTAATAAATAAACAACTATTCCAACCATACGAGCAAACAAGAAACGGGCAAAAAGAGGCAAATAGAGAAAGAGAGGGAGGATAGAGAGAGAGGGCGAATAAAACGGCAAGGGTGAAGTGGGGGAGAGGAAAACGAGAGGCAAATGGCAAATAATGTAATGCCGGAGATAGGGATTGTGATGGGTACTTGGTATGTTGACTTTTGCGCAGACTCCCCGGCAACGGCGCCAGAAATTCTTCTTGCTACCTCTTGAGCAATGCATTGGATTTCCCCGAAGAGGAGAGGATGATGCAGCAAAGTAGCGTAAGTATTTCCCTCGGTTTTTGAGAACCAAGGTATCAATCCAGTAGGAGGCTACGCGCGAGTCCCTCGTACCTACACAAAAACAATAGCTCAACGCAACCAACACGCTTAGGGGTTGTCAATCCCTTCATGGTTACTTACGAAAGTGAGATCTGATAGAGATGATAAATAATATTTTGGTATTTTTGGTATAGAGATGCAAAGTGAAAAGTAAAAGGCAAAGTAAAAGCAAAGCAATAATAAAGTGATGGAGATTGATATGATGAGAAAGAGACCCGGGGGCCATAGGTTTCACCAGTAGCTTCTCTCAAGAGCATAAGTATTCTACGGTGGGTGAACAAATTATTGTTGAGCAATTGACGGAATTGAGCATAGTTATGAGAATATCTAGGTATGATCATGTATATAGGCATCACGTCCGAGACAAGTAGACCGACTCCTGCCTGCATCTACTACTATTACTCCACTCATCGACCGCTATCCAGCATGCATCTAGAGTATTAAGTTAAAAACAGAGTAACGCCTTAAGCAAGATGACATGATGTAGAGAGATAGTTTCATGCAATATGATAAAAAAAACCATCTTGTTATCCTCGATGGCAACAATACAATACGTGCCTTGCTGCCCCTTCTGTCACTGGGAAAGGACACCGCAAGATAGAACCCAAAGCTAAGCACTTCTCCCATGGCAAGAAAAACCAATCTAGTAGGCCAAACTAAACTGATAATTCGAAGAGACTTGCAAAGATAACCAATGATACATAAAAGAATTTAGAGAAGATTCAAATATTATTCATAGATAGACTTGATCATAAACCCACAATTCATCGCTCTCAACAAACACACCGCAAAAAGAAGATTACATTGAATAGATCTCCACAAGAGAGGGGAAGAACATTGTATTGAGATCCAAAAAGAGAGAAGAAGCCATCTAGCTACTAACTATGGACCCGTAGGTCTGAAGTAAACTACTCACACTTCATTAGAGGGGCTTGGATGATGATGTAGAAGCCCTTCGTGATCGATGCCCCCTCCGGCGGAGCTCCGGAACAGGCCCCAAGATGGGATCTCGTGGATACAGAAAGTTGCGCGGTGGAATTAGGTTTTGGCTCCGTATCTGATCGTTTGGGGGTACGTGGATATATATAGGAGGAAGAAATACGTCGGTGGAGCAACAGGGGGCCCACGAGGGTGGAGGGCGCGCCTGGGGGGGCAGGCGTGCCCCCTACCTCGTGGCCTCCTGTTAATTGGCTTGACGTAGGGTCCAAGTCTCCTGAGTTGTATTCGGTGACAAAATCACGTTCCCGAAGGTTTCATTCCGTTTGGACTCTGTTTGATATTCCTTTTCTTCGAACCCCTAAAACAGGCAAAAAAACAGCAATTCTGGGCTGGGCCTCCGGTTAATAGGTCCCAAAAATAATATAAAAGTGGATAATAAAGCCGAATAATGTCCAAAACAGTAGATAATATAGCATGGAGCAATCAAAAATTATAGATACGTTGGAGACGTATCAGTCGCGCTTGATGGTGATGTGCGTCCGGCTGCAGCTGGCAGCCGGCTCCTTGTCTCGTCGTCCGCGGTTGCCATCAGTCAGTGTCCGGGACGTCGCACCATGCTCCTGGCGGGGAGGCAGGTCGTCGTTCCGCCTGTTGAGGCCGGCTTCTTGCTGCTCGGCAGCCGCATCGATGAGTTGCTGGACACGCTACGTCATGTGGCGACGCTCGTCGCCCTCCAGGTTGTCCAGCTCATCTGCTGCCGCCTGGGCGGCTCGTATGTTCTCCATGAGCGTGGCGTAGACGGGGCGATCGGCCCCGAACATGCTGCCAATAGCCGCACCGTGCTGTCGGGTCGTACCGAGGCGGCTGGGCCCATCAGGAGTCGGCGTGCCACCAACGGCGCGGTCCATCTCGCGTTGATAAGCCTCCGAAAGGCGTCTCATGCTGGCTAGCTTCTTGGCACTCTCGACAAGCTGGACGCGACGGGCTTCCAGCGTCTCGGCGTCAGCGTCTTCTGCGATGGATGCAGACAGGTCTTGCAGCGTTGCTTGGAGCGGGTCTCGGGCACCGTCATCGGAAACTCCATCGTGGCTGATGACGAGCACCTCTGTGACGGTGTTGCCGCCGTTGTCGGCGTGGGGGGGGAGGATCATCAACGATCACCACATTGGTAAGGAATGCGTCGAGCGATGTCGTGTCGGAGTCGACGAGCATCGGGTCGGTGGAGCCAACCGACTCCAAGTCGACGGCCGGCTCGTTGGCGACGTGGAGCTGGTCGAGGAAGCTGACAAGACAGCTCTCGGGGCCGTCGTTGCCTGTGTCAGATGTAGACTCATCGGAGAGGCGGATCTCGCCAACAAGGTCGACGAGGCAGCTTGCCTTGTAGGCGACCTCCGCGCCAAGCAACGCATCGGCGCAAACGCCATCCGGCGTGCCTGGCTGGCTGCGCTCAGCAGGGAGGAAGAGGGTTCCCGTCTAGAATAGATCTCCGGACGACGGTGCACCTAGCCCCATGTGTGGGCGCCAAATGTCGGGGCTTTGGTGCGACATATGCCAAAGGATGGCTAATCATGCTGGGGGCTAGTAGGACGTCGCCGGTGCCAGGAAACGGGATGAGGCGAAGACATGCACGCTGGCAAATCTTACCCAGGTTTGGGGCTCTCCTAGGAGATAACACCCCTAGTCCTACTCTGGGGAGTCTTCGCATGATCATTAAGGCACTAGCGATTACAATGGTGCTCCTTGAGATGTATCCTGGAGGTAGAAGAAAGCAGGGCTAGCTCTTCCCTCTGTCTATGTGGGTGTCTAGGTCTAACAGGTTGGGAACCCTTTGCATGGGTGCCCTAAGGGGTTTATATAGGCCTACCCCCAGGGGTACAATGGTAATCTGGCCGGGTGTAGGACCCGACTGTCAGTGTCTCCTGTCGCCAGCTCCTCCGCCGGCCGCTGGGGCCCGCCGCCTGATGGGCCCTACTGGCTGGTCTGGTATGGAGCCGACAGGCCGCCTCCGCCGCTTGTGGGTATGGTCGGTTGCTTGTTACTGTAGCCATAACGTTAAT
>NC_057806.1:479862079-479880906 GCF_018294505.1 Triticum aestivum
ATGGCGTGTGGACTCTGAGGGAAGAGTGGGCCACCTGCTAGAGGCGGGCCTTCCTCGGGTCTGACTGGTCAGGTGCTGCCGCCCTCTGGGCTCTCATTGCCTGGTAGGGCCCGCCGCCTACAGGCCGTACCGACAGGCCGTCGTGGGAACAGGGTTCCACCTGACAGGGGTGACGTCAAGGGCGGGATGGCAACAGTACCGCGCCGTGCGGAGATCTCGGCCGGTACGGGACACTGTGGCTGTGCCCTGCTCTGGATATGGGGGTGATGGGCTACACTGTAGCCACATCCTGTCTTGTTTTCTTTATGGGGGTGCAGACTTTAAGGGCGTCGTGGGCCGCCTGCCAGGAGCCGGCCTCTCGGGAAGCCGCCTACTGGGAGTCGGCTCGTCTTGGGAGCTGCCTTCCGGTGCTTGGCGTCCTCTGCCAGCCGGCCGCTTGAGCCAGCCGGCTATCAGAAGGCGGCGCTTCATCCTTGACGCTTGAGGGGTGCAGCTGGCTTGATGTCTTGAAATGCTCAGGGACTCGGGTTAGGCTACCCGTAGCCCATTACTCCGACACTGAGTCTATCCTCGCCTGCGCCGGTCTGCATATACCCTTTTCCGCGAACTACAAAAGATTTATGTGGATCGGGATTTTGCAGGGTCTGCTAGAGATGCTCTTAGTGGGTACAACCACGCTCACCCTCGTGGCCTCCTAAACATCTAATTTGTTAGGTAGGGCCCTCACTAGAACCATATATAACTATATGGCCTCCAAGCATGCCGGCAGCTGATGGATTGATTTGTTAACCTAGCTGAGTCCACTTAGCTAGTCCTCGTTGCATCTGTTTACTGACGTCGAGTCCACCATGGACCCGGCATACCAAGTACCGGAAGTCAAGAACGCGCTAGTATAGCCGCCAGCCAGCAGGCAGCAGATGGACCGTATCTATCAGCTTTCAGCCGGCGATACGTCGTCTTCGTCACAACCTACTACGAAGCCACCTTCAAGCTTGCTCGTCGGCACGCTTGGCTAATTAACAACTCCTCCGAGTAAGTACGCTACTGGTATATATATTAATACAGGGTGCCTGACGGCGACGGTGACACTGGCGTGGATTCAGATGGCACGTACAAAGATGTACAGTGCATGGCCTAATTAGTCAGGACAACTGTACTTGAGACAGAGTACAGTTGGATCAAAAGAGGCAACAGTACCTCTGACTTTCTAAGAGAGCCGTTGGATCAAAGGACAGTCACCCACCTTTCAAAAGAAAAAAAGAGACAATCATCCAGATCGGACCTGTGGCGTAGGCTCTGTTCGCGCCGTACTGTTCAGATCATTGTCCGAGGGTCCTGTTCATATCACTGTTCAGGTGCTGTTTCAGTGGCACTCTTGCATCAGATCTGGGCATTTCGTTCTCGATCCAACGGCTAAGATGACGGGCAAAGTCAAGGGCAGTGTTTTGTCTGCCTTCGCTTTAGCAAGTCAGAGAATCTTCACCGCCCGTTTCACGCAACCTGACCGATCTTAGTCTTCCATGATCAACAATTATGCGCGCGTGAATGACCCGTAGTCTGGGCATGACCGCCGCCCGCCTCACTGAGGCAGCTCTTCGTACCTCGGTCGGCGGTCCTTCGATCTACTTCAACACATGTGTTACTTCCTATATAAATTAATATAAGACGTTTTAGATCATGCAAATATATTGGTCCTTCAGTCTCTTCATGATCACAAGAAACTCTTCTGCTCTCGGACATCGTCGACTGCTGCAGGAAAGCCAGGTTGGTGCAGGATTCAGTTGCGCGTCCTTGCCGGCTTCCACATCGCTTCCGTCTGACTTGGTGATCAGTGAGTCAACTGTGGTGACAGGGCATCATCACTTTTATGGTCTAACTCTTGTAAGCTGTAATGCCACTGTATGGAGTGTCCCAAGAACAACAATGTTCGGACTTCTAGCACTGAGGATATGGTTGTGGGAAGAACATAATACTAGCGCCGTGCGTTCGAATGAAATGGATGCCCTCGATGCCCGTATGATATCGGTTGTGATGTCTCAATGAAATGGATGCATGATAGTACAACCTGTATCAAAATGTAAGATGTTTTTATACGTCTCCTATTTTTTCGCGAATACGCAATGCTTGCGTATCATTTCATTGATAGAAGGAATAGAATGAGCATAAAGGATACAACACATGACACGAACGCAAACAGGCGTGAACATGGTGTCTGGAGCAGAGAGACAAGGGATGCTCAGCCCGAATAGAAGATACATCACAACTAAACCCGTCAAGCCCGAACCACCACGGGCAGCGCCGAACCAACAAGAATTCCAACATCATCCGAGCCAACACCGGGGACACCGCGAGCAAGCAAGATAACGCCTTCGAGAAGGAATACGACGCCGAGACGCCATCGCTATCCGGTCCGGGGGAACCAGACCTAGGGTTTCCCCTGAGCTCGAAGAGGGGCAAAGCTAAAGGCCTTGGCAGCGCCTCCAAAAAGGAAACGACACCCGCGGGCGCCGTCACTGCCAGCACCGACAAGCCGAGCAGGGATCTCTCCCTGGCCAGAAGCTGAGCAATCCCATAGCCGCCGAGTTTGGAATCGAAGATGAGGAAGCCAACGTTGGTCGGAACAACCATTCGGGAAGGGGTTGGCGGGGCTGCACTTGCCGTTGGAGGATGGCACCACCTCAGAACCCACGGGCGTTGGATCTGGCAAAAGGAGGAGGCTTTGAGGCGTATATGATGGGTTAAGCCACGAAGCGAACCACGCGGGGGTAGGACGACGGCGTCCAGCAACGCCGGCAAGCTAGGACTGGAGAGACGCATATCCGAACTGCCCTGGCCTTAGCCGTCGAGATGTCGACGAGCCAGGTGAGCTGGAATGGACGCAGCTACATGGTCACCGAGGCCGGAGATGCCCGGCAAAGACGCCGACAACCAAGGACACCGGGGAGACGCAGGCCTAGGCTGTCGGGACCAGAGCATCGCCAGCAAATGCCCGCCGTGAGGAGCCCCGTGTCTGGCACAACCACAGACACATCCCCGCATCCCCCAAGAGCAGTCACCGTGGCCCAAGGGGGAGGAGGGGCCGCCGGGGACGAGGAGGGCCGCCTGCACTGAAGGCAGGCCGCAAACGCCCCCGCAACCGGCCGTAGGTCCCACACCACACCCATGGCCAGAAGCGGCACCAGCAGAGGCTGGCTCGCGCCGCCGCGAGGGGTGGGGATGGCTGCAGGGGAGCGTCCATGGCAACGACCAGGAGCTCCGGGACCTCCGTTGGCCGGCAAGCACGTGCAGCAGCTGGTGGAGAGCGCGTCGGGTGGGGTCTCGGGGCCGCGGGCGGAGGGGGAGGCGCGCGAGGGAGAGAGGTGGCGCCCGTGGCGGCTGAGGATGGTCGGGGGGCTGCTGGCCGGATCCGCGCAGAAGGTTGTCGTGGAGGACCGGATCTAGCGCCGCTGGACCAGCAGGGGCAGCCACGGCGTGGGTGGGGGCGTGGTGCGGGGCGGAGGAGTGGGGGCGAGCTCGGGGGCGTGAGGAGGCAGATCTGCCCCGCCGCCGCCTTCCTAGGGCCCGGCGCGGCTTCGTCGGCCGGCCCTCCGGCGGCGGCGATGCGGGAGGAGGGCGGCGGAGAGGCCTGCTAGTGGTGGCGGCGAGGGCTCCCCCGTGTCGCCAGAGGAGGGCGACCATATGTCTCCTGTTTTGATATCAAAATGTAAGACTTATCTGAACTCAGTATCAAACACAAATGAAATTCCAGACAACGAAACTGGTGATTTATGCACTCGATTCCTAGGGTCTTGCCACACACAGAGTTGAATATAAGAGGTCTGCCAGGACACGACACCTAGGTGTTAACTTTTATAGGCATTACAGGTAATCATAATTAAGCTAAGAGCATAAAGTAAACAGTGCCCGTTGCCAGATTTTAAACAGGACCCAAGAGAGGATATGAGCCGTCTGATCGGAGATCAACGTTGAATATGACATCACCCTGTCACGAAGCTGTATGGTGCAGTGTAGACGGTTGGATAGGAGATCGACGGAGGAGGCCAAACATAACCTGACGAAACGGCACGCGACATAACTGAAGTTTTCGACACTTGCAGGGACAAGATTCAGAGATCTCGACACAGCATCATCGCAGTTATTCGTTTACAAAGGCGCATGGGGAATAGGCTACCTACCCAACAGATCTATGGGTCTCCACTCGCATCACTAGTCACATCGTGAGATCACCTTGAAGATTGATAGCTTTGTCATTACAACATAACGTCATCAGAAATTCAGCAACGTCACACGCAGAATGGCATATCATTCCTCGGAGGCATGAAAAAACCGGAAGATATCAGGTAGGCGGCAAGCGTGTCCCTCTCCCTCGCCATCCTGCAGAATTCCCGTCTTCCGGTAGTATTCGATGCTATCCAGGAGCGTCTCCTCCAATTCCCTTGGCTTCCAGCCCAGATTCCTCAGCTTTGCAGACGAGATTGGGGTGATAGGAAAGTTATGATCCAGCTCAGACTTGCTGCAAAAATCAAATAGAGCTGTTCAAACCATGTAAACAAGCACGGCCGTTCAGGACAAAAATGTACCATTTTGATAAGAGAAGTTACCCACCAGTTTACATAATTGTAGTCAGGGTACGTCTTCTTCAGCAACTCCAGCATGGCTTTTGTGGTAATGTAATTTGGTGCGCTGATATATCTCCCGGATGATTCTGGTTTCTCATATACTAGAAGCAACGCATCGGCCACATCACGGACATCGACTATGTGCAACAGCATGTCCTTCATCGCATTAGGACCTCCTGCATTGAATTAACAGAATTTCAGCAGCCAACAAAAAAGTAGCTTTTCGACGACATACTGTAAGAATTTTTCATGTTGGAATTCATTCAAAATTCTATTGGAATGAGTCACTCAAAGGGAATTTTCATAGGAGTGACCATTTTAACAAGCTAATTATTTCGTTTCAAAGGACTACATTTTTTTTGCGGGTGATCGAAGAACTACATTTGAAACAAGAATAAACTGTCTACAAGAATTGAATCCTTCAAAATTGTTCGAGCCCATCCAAAGATGTTACTGAATTTTGCCCATCCAAAACTGTCTACAAGAATTGAATCTTGGCAAGTAGTTACTGAATTTTGCCTACCCAAAGACATGGCATATTCGACCAATAAAAGATGCTCCTGCAACTTAGCAAGAGGAAAAGGAAATAACGAGATGACCTTTTATAACATAGACGAGAAGTTCGCTGCTGGTACTGACAACGGGTTGCAGTTGTGGGCCTAAAACAACACAAGGGCATACTGTGACAACATTTAGCCCATTCTTTTCTGCATATTCCCAGGCTGTTTCTTCAGCAACAGTTTTAGCAAGACAGTACCAGAGCTGCAAACAGAAATTGTAAAGGGTCAAACTTAGTCCTCAGACGCTGCAATGATTTGTAGTTTATGAGTAATTATCAACTTACGCTGAAGAAATCAACATGTCACGGATCAGCAACGAAAATTGAAATACCAAAATATTATTATGTAAAGATGCCATATAATATACTCATGTGTAATAGGCTACTTATATCATAATGTAAGTTGTGATTGGTTCTTAACTTTAAACATTATTACTAACCTCATTATCCACGCATATTTTTCTGTCGGACCAGCAACTCTCATCTTTGGGTTTACCCTGAGGCCAGTTGGGGTTAAAATGAACAGAAGAAGTGGATGACACCACCACAACTTTCTGAACCTTCATAGATGAACACACTTCAAGAATATTTACGGTGCCCTTCACAGCAGGCACCATCACTTCTGACTGCACAGTTAAATTTAGCACAAAATTAGAAACAGTCATAAGGATTGTACAGTTCCAATAACACCAAGTTGTAATCGTCTCAGCAGCAGTAAGTCCTAGGAGTCTATTACTCTAGAAAATGAGCACACTTCTTAGAAGAATCACGTATAAATACATAAGTGAAGGTACAGATGATAAATTAATCTCTGCATCGACAGTTAAAAAGACGAATACAAAGCCCAAATTCAGTTGAACAATTCCCTAATGCTGCACCGTGAATTGGTAATGATAATATGATGTCGACAAATGTGTACTAGCCTCAGGGTCGAGGATCTTATCCGCAGGGACGGGGGAGGCGACGTGGAAGACGCCCTCGCACCCCTCCACGGCGGCGGCCAGAGCGGCGCTGTCCAGCACGTCGGCCTTGAACAGCCGCAGGTTCTCCGCCGCCCCGTCCAGCTGCATCAGATGCGCGTTCTTGGAATCACCTGAACCAAACATTCGGACGTCAACCGGCGAAGTGTGAGCAGGACGGAGAATAGAGGCGAGGACGCCGGAGAATCAGATCGGACGCGGCGTGCGTACATGGGTCGCGGACGGTGGCGTGGACGGCGTAGCCCCGGGAGAGGAGCAGCTTGACGAGCCACGAGGCGATGTACCCGCCGCCGCCGGTCACGCACACGCGCCGCGGTGGTGCCATCCTCCTCGTCCTTCTCCTACGGGATGGCTTGCTGCCGCGTCGTCGGCTCTTTATGTCCCCGTCGCAGCTTTGCCGACTTGACACTTTGTCGAGCCACTAGCCGGCCGGTGGACTCCACGGCGCAAATCGACGTCAAAAAATTATGCCGAGACCTAACAAAGACCACTCGCGACCAGGGTAGAGACGAACAACGAGCAGATCGGGTGCCGTCCGCATTGGAATCATCGCACCGCGCGCTTTCGTCGCCGGCTGATTGGTGCCAAAATGCCTCGGGTGCTTTCTGGTTGTTACCAGTCATGCACTACGCACGTCCTCGTGCACGCAAATTGTGTTGACATGTTGTTCTATTGTTGTTCTACTAGTATGGATTGAAAAGAACATCTTCTACTCCCTCCATCTCAATATAAGCGCGTTTTTGACACGGCAGATGAAGAGAGTATTTTATACATTTGTTTTGGAAGGAGGCAAAAGACTTGCCTCATTCATTAATTAAGAGGGGGAAAAGGAGTTTAAGGTTTGTGTTACAACACCCACCGTGTTACAATACCACTACAAAAGGCGTACTCTCGCGGCATGATAGATCCCAATTTCTTTGCACCCGCCGTGATCCAAGTTTGAGCCTCAATCTTGATGTTAGCTAGTAGAACCGTCGGTGGGGCACTCTTGAGTTAGAAGATGCGAGCGTTCCTTTCATTCCAGATTGTCCAACAGGTGAGCATAGAGAGGGTAGCCATGGCCTTCCTATTCGGTATGATAGAGTCTGAGAGCCCGATCCAGCACTCTTTGGTTGACCGTGCCAAGTGCCAAGTGGAAGTGTTGATGCTTTGAACTGGAGCCAATCTTTTATTATTTTCCAAAGCCTAGTAGTATACCGGCATCTGAAGAGGAGGTGATCGATTGACTCTTGCACGCGCTTGCAAAGAGGACAGAGCCCACAATTGGGCCACCCCCGGTTGGCCAACCGGTCAGCAGTCCATACCCTATTTTGCATGGCCAACCACGCGAAAAATTTGACCTTGGGCGGGGCCCAGGCCTTCCACACTGCAAGCTCCATGGGTGAGCGGATGATGCCCAAAAACTAGGCCAAGTAGGCGTACTTGGCACTGTAAATCCTGCTCTATGTGTGTTTCACACAATGTCATCTTCAACGTGCACCTCAAGAGGGAAGTCGCGGATGATGGACCAAAGCTCAATAAATTGTCGAAGATGTTCGAAGGTGAAGTTGGGAGTGACCTTGATCTTGCGAACCCAAGCATCATCTTGGAGGGCTTCCCGAAGTTTCCATGTCTTACGAGAGAAAGCGGCGTAGATAAGCAGTGCAATGTCTCTTGGCTTGCGGTCCCGCACCCAAGAGGAGTCCCAGAAGGGCGTGCGCGCACCGTTGCCAACGGATATGGTCGTTGAAGCATAGAAAAGATTTTTGCCCATCTCGCCGCATGGATTGCCGGTCCCAACCCATAGCTTGGTGGGTTCCTTCGATTCAAACCAAAGCCAACGCAAGCGAAGTGCCCTTGCAAATTTCTCCGTGTTTAGAACCCCAAGACCTCCATATTCGACCGGTCGACATACAGATTCCCAATTAACTTTGCACTTCGCGCCGGTAGTCTTATCTGTTCCCGCCCAAAGGAAAGCTCTCTCAAGCTTGTTGACATTGTGGAGGATGCTTGGTGGAACAATCAATGGGGTGATGAAGTAGATGGCTTGTGAGGATAGCACAGACTTGACAAGGGCAGCCCGACCAATGGCTGTGATATTTTTCCCATCCCAAGGAACAAGTTTGGAAGCGGTTTTGTCCATGAGGAATTGGAAATCCCGAACTTTTAGTTGCCAGACCAAGAGAGGTAGCCCTAAATATTTTATTGGGAATGAAGCCCGGGCAGCAGGAAAGTTCTGGAGGATGGTGTCGAGGTGTAGGTGCCAGCACCGAATCGGGACCACAGAGCTCTTCTGGAAGTTAGTGCATAGTCCCGTGACGTCACCAAACGCATCGAGCAACACGAAGAGGTTGTCAATATCTTTCTTGATGGGTGCAATAAAAACGGCCGCGTCATCGGCATAGAGGGATGTTCTCATGATGGGCCCACGGCCACGAATTTTGTGGAGCAACCCCTTCCTAGTAGCCAGCTCGAGGATCTTTTGAAGGGGGTCAATGGCAATGACAAATAGCAGGGGCGAAAGAGGATCCCCTTGCCGGAAGCCGCTTCCATGGGCAATGGGGCTGCCGGGGATGCCGTTGAGGAGAACCCGCGAGGAGGAGGTGCATAAGAGGGCGGTGATCCAATTCCGAAAGGTGCTCGGGAACCCCCTCTGCTGGAGGATGTCAATGATATACTCCCATCTCACATAGTCGAAAACCTTTTCGTATATCAAGCTTGAAAAGGAGGGATGGAGTTTTGCTCTTGTGAAGGCGACGCGTGAGATTTTTCACATACATAAAATTGTCATGGATACTCCTAGTCTTGATGAAAGCACTTTGCGCGTTGGAGACAAGCTTGTTCATGTGAGGGGCTAGCCGAATTGCTAAAACTTTTGCCACAATCTTCGCAATCGCGTGGATGAGGCTAATAGGCCGGAAGTCGGTGATCCCCTCAGCACCCTCCTTCTTAGGAATTAGTACAATGTTTGCAGAGTTGAGCCAGTGGAGGTTTGCCGTGTGCAGGTTGCCGAAAAGAGAAACTACCCTCATGATGTCATCCTTGATAATGTCCCAACAACTCTTGAAGAACAAAACGGTGAAACCGTCTGGCCCGGGGGCTTTGTCGGTTGGCATTTGCTTAATGGCCTCGTGCACCTCCTCCGCGATGATGGGGTCCGCGAGGGAGTCCAAGTCGTGTACCTCTAAGCCGAGCTCTTCCAATTGAAGTCGCGCGCCCGCGGGAGCCCCTTTCCCATGGCCTCGGTGAAGTGGTCGTGGACAACCTTCTCTTTGACATCATGGTCGGTGATCCATCCCTGATTAAGCAGTGCGCGAGACTGGCCAACATCAAGGAGGGCGATGTTATACATATATTTGTTCGGCTTAAAATAGCAGATATTAGTTTATATCCATTAATGCCCACTTTTCTTTAGAAGAAAAGTTGCATGCAAATATGAATTTGATTTGCTAGTTTGCTGAAGGAAACCAATAAATTTTGAATGTTCGGATTTTAAGCATGACAACCTGAACGTTTTTTATGACAGACTTTATTTGACGCGAGGTGGCAAGTTTAGTTTGTCATAAAAAACGTTCGATTTGTCATGCTTAAAATCCAAACATTCGGGATTTATTATTTAGGTTGTTGAATGCGTTTGTTGATGTATTCATGTAGTTGTGGTGGCGGCCGGGTAGAGGAATGAAGAAAGAAAGGAAGGAAGAAGAAAAGCTGGTCACTAGGGTTGCGAACAGGTGGGGCCGTGACACGTTTTCATGTTCCATCTCCCCTTTGCAGTAACCACTCCACTACAAAAGAAATGTCTTGACTATTTTTAGGTGATGCAGGTGCCTGAATGTCTTAATCGGGAAAGGTCACGCTACTAGAAGGGGCATCCGGTAGGGCACAAGGGCATGTTTGACACGGACCCTTAAATCGCCTGTAAACGTCTGGATCGATTTGTCCGGACACAGTAAGCAATTCAATGTTGTCCCGCATTTGTCCATGGACCAGTGTGGGTGTTCGTTATTCCGCAAACCAATGAAGCTTTGTGGGAGTCTGGACACCCTGTCACATAGGATTCTGACACCTTCGGGCCACGCAAAATTGAGATGGGGCCCGTGCATTTGAAGCGGCCGTATTGTTTTCTTGGATAAACTCCCCCTTCTCCACCCTCTCCACTACCATCCCGCCTCTCCACACCAATTACCGTCCTTTTCGCTCCGGTCGCCGCATGGACCCATACGAAAAACTTCCAAAGACCAGAGGTGGAGGATCCGGAGAAGGCGGTCACCCAGAAGATCAACTCGACAACATGACAAGCCCGCCGCCTCAATGCGAAGGCAAAAGTCGGGGCAGCCTGCAAAAAGAAGGGTGCAGGGGCGGGTGGGTCCTAGGAGGTGGGGCGCCATCACCATCATGTCCGAAAAAAAACTAGCCTCCCTACTTCTACATTACCAAGTAGCTCAGCCGGCAGTCCCCGGCATCCGCCGTTAGGCATGTGACGTATTGCGTCGACGTCAACACGGTCCCGCTCCATTTTGCAGAGTTTGTGTCGCCGCAACTTGTCCAGCCGCGAATGAGGGGCGTGGATTGGCTCGGTGCCTGCTCTCTGTTCACCGGTATGTATCGCCTGGATGAGCCGGCGTATGACAACACAGACTGAGAGATGATGGATCAAGACTCCGACATGAAGGAGGAAAAGAAGGATGAGAGGTTTAACATCTTGATGACAGTATTGCAGAGGAGGCTCAAGCTTGAAGAGAGGAGGGTTGAGCTCTTTTTATTTGGGAAAAACAAATCGGTATCCACTTTGCTCGAAACTAGGCCAATACCTGTTCATTGCAATATGATATAAATAATCTAGTACGCTAACTCATGATTTACTTGTCCATATTAATATGATTTCTCTCAACTCCACCACAAATATTCTATCATATATTCTAATACTTACCCACCCACCTTAATATTGCGCCGCAAATACAACGCCATTCTCACTGGATGTGTTCTCTCAACTCACCATCTGGCAATCGCCGATCTACAAATGTCCCTCACTCCACCGTTCGTCACCCCCATGTCGTTCCACCCCTTGCGCCACCCTGGATTTCGAACATGTTTGTCCATTCCCTTGTCTTGTGCATGCCACCCCACCCTATGTCCTGCATTTTTTTTAGGGTGTGGGAAGATCTTAGCCGACTGAGACTTAACGAAATCTCAATCAAGTGACACAACATATAAAATTTTACATGAATCTTCACGTAAGATGTCATGAATATAACATCGACTGAGAGTTCCTTAAGTCTCAAACTGAGATTTAGCAATCCCCCTCTTTAATCAAAAGAGGGGTTAATCCCTCTGGTTCATTAACGAAACCGAGTTTTACACAAGTTCACCAAATAAAACAAGTCTGACCGATTGCCACCATCTCAACATTTGAGATCAGGCAACTAAAACACATGGCGTTGAATTTTCTTTTTAGATTTCACAAGGATCTTGCACTGAACTTTGTACTAGAAACACAAAGGGCTGAATTCTATATGATTTTTTCCTAAGAATTTATTTGTACTACATCTCATAGGGTTTCTAGCATCCAGTCAAATCTCTTTCAAAGAATCCTTTGTTTTTTCCTATGATGCAATAAAAAACCAAAATTCTACAGGATTGAGAGCATGACATTTCATTCCTACATTTTTCTACTCCCGCATTTTTAAAATTCTACGAATCAAAGACGCCCTACGTTTGCAAGCCTCAAATCGTGGGCCGGTTGGGCGTGTGAGCACCACCTTGCCAACCGAGCTAGGCTCGCTCCTCCTATGCAGGGAGGTCACACATCTGGACAGGGAGCAGAGCGGCAAAGTGTAAAATGTTCTGAACAATATTTGTAATACAGTTTGCGTCATTTATGAAACCTGGACAGTGGACACAGCAGAGCAGAAAATCAGGGGATACGATCCTGAACCGTAAAGTTGTGTTTGCCACAACCAATCTACGGCGAGGCAACGAGCAGCTTCACTCTCTCTGGTCTCCTATCATCTTCCCAGCAGATCCTTAACTATTTCCTAAAATATTCAGCAGTCACAAGGACAATGACATAAGTATAAAGCACTGTCCACTGCCGCTCTGCGCTCTCGACTCATTCGTTGGCAGCTTGAAAATGACGGAAAATATCAGGAAGGCGGTAGGTCTGTCCCTCCACATCCTGCAGATTTCCCGTCTTCCGGTGGTATTCGATGCTGTCCAGAAGCGTCTCCTCCAGTGCCCTCGGCTTCCAGCCCAGATCACTCAATTTTCCCGACACGATCGGCGTGATACGAGAGTTCTGATGCACATCAGCCTTGCTGCAAAGAGCAGATAAGAGTCATTCAAACAATAGTAAGAATGTGCCATTTGACACATCCAAGGAACACATGATAAGAGAAGAGACCCACCATTTTACATAGTTGTAGCCAGGGTACCTCTTCTTTAGAAACTCCAGCATAGCCTTTGCGCTAATGTAATTCGGTGCGCAGATATACCTCCCGGATGATTCTGGTTTCTCATATACCAGAAGCAGGGCATCCGCCACATCACGGACATCGACTATGTGCCACAGCATGTCATTCAACACATCAGGACCTCCTGTGATAAAATTTTCAGAACTCACAGAAGTCAATAATTAAAGACAGGTAATTCTCCAACATGCTGTCAAGAGGATGAGGTAAAACAATAGAAACAGAATAAGCAATACACGACATTATTAACTGTCATAACATTAGCCTTCTTCAACATCGCAGATGAGTTTTGGCAGTTCGGTTCTCTGAAGGAAATTAAGGGCGTCCTTAGAGCACAAGATTCTAAAACTCATATACAGAAAAAAAAAGTATGATTGAATGTCATGGCTTCTCAAATCATGCAGCAAAAAAAGGAATTTGCAAAATTTCCATAAGGGCGAGAGGAATTTTTCCATGAGGTCTAAGCACATGGAAGAAATCATTCATATTTTTCTATAGATTCAGCTATTCTATAGTTTTGCAAAAAGAAAAGGTATTCTATAGAACGTCCAAAAAAGCATTCTCATAATGTTCCTACAAGCACATTCGCTTTGTGACTAAATAGGAATATTTTCTAAACAAAATAGGAAAATTTTCTATAGGGTTTCAATTCTTCCAAAATTCCTACGTTACCAAGAGGGCCTGACAAGTGGTTTAATGAGTTTCGCCCACCCAAAGAAATGATTCTGTTTTTGTCAGATAAGCGATAATCCTACACGCCAACAATAGAAAGGGAAAAATGAATTAATGAGGGCACCTTTTATGACATAGAGAAGGAGTTCGCTTGTAGTATTGACAACACGTTGCAATTGTGGCCCCAAAACAATACAAGGGCATACTGTAACAGCATTTAGCTCGTTCTTCTCTGCATATTCCCAAACTGTCTCTTCAGCAACTGTTTTAGCAAGACAATACCAGATCTGCCAACAGAAATTGCAAAGCTTTGAGGGCAGCCCTCACATGTTACAACCATTTGTAGTCTCTAAGTAATTATCGACTAATGATGAATATGTTAGAAGTACAAACGTGTTAGTTAGGGATTAAGAGAGATAGAGATAGATTTGGTTTAAACCAACAATGACTTGCCTTGTACTCCAATCCTCTTCCATGTTGTACTCCTATATATACCCCCATATAAGGGTTAGATCAATACAACAATACAATAATCATCCTACGTTTTCCATATGGTATTAGAGCGGTTAGTCTCACGACGCCGATCCTAGATTCCTTCCCTACTTCCGCAGCGCGCCGCCCCCGGGGAGATTAATCTTCTCTCCCGGGGGCGCGGCACTCGATCGATTCCGTAGATTAGAACAATTCCTTAGATTAGATCAATTTCAATTTTTGAAATTCCTTAGATCAGTTTTCTTAGCTACAAATAAATCGCGGTGGAAAAATATAGGGTTCCGCAAGATGCTCATGACGGCGGAGCACGAGTTGGATCGATTCGTCCAGCGACCATGAAGCGCATGAAAGGACCCGGCGACTCTACACGCATCTGAGCAGATCGGCTACCATGTTGGTTCATCAAGCCAGCTTCTTCGCGCTCACGTACACGGCAGGAGCGGCGGTCTTCCGAACGAGCCGGCTTCTCCAACAAATCTTGGGCTCGCGCGACGGCGCGGTTCCTCCAAACGAGCCAGCCACCAGCACACACTCGGCGATCTCCCGGGCAGTACACGGCGCGTCCAAGGCTGGCGTCCTCCAAATTAACGAGCCAGCCACCAGCGCACGCTCGGCGACCTCCCAGGCTGTACGCGAAGCGTCCACGGCCGGCGTCTCCGAACGAGCTGGTAAACTGGAGATCCAGCGGCGCAACGCAGGTCCGCCTCCATCCGTGCGTACAAGCAGCGGTCGTACGGAGTTTGGCTATGACGCAGCCAGAGGACGTGTGCCCCAAGAGACGGACATGCATCCATGCGTGCATACCCTATGCACACGGCAACATGAGCTAGGTTCTTCAGGTTCCATGTCATCTCGAGACTACATATGGACCAGGCGATCAACCCGACGCACCAGTGCCTCGATCACGGGAGGGTCTTGCACGCGGCATCGACAGCTTAGCCACACGTCGACACCTTCATCAAGCCGGCTTCCAGCACGGGACATCGGGAGGACACCGGGGGCTACTCCGATCTGAGGTGCTCCCGTGCACGAGTCCAGGACGCGAGTACATGGTGTCCAGAAATCAGGCATGCACGTTGATGTCATGCAAAGCTACGATGGGATCTCCGCGGTGGTTCAGCTTCACGCGGCAATTCTGCTGCTCCGCACAGGTTCGTCATCGACATCCCGTACCGCATCATGGCTTCGTTAACACACGTGCTACAGACGACAGCGCACCACCTCCAGCACCGAGCAATCTGCAACGACGCCCGCGACACCATCGTCTACACCGACCGCTACATCCCAAACCGAGCTACATCATCTTCTACATGGCTGCATCGACCGTCGCCGCCGATCTATACTGCACAGCTACACCGACGCCTCTGCACCGAGCCCAATCTCTGCATTGAGCTGTACGACTACGCCAGGCTACGAGCCAACATACTTCTTCAGCATGACACGGCGTCGACAATTCGTCGTCACGAGGGACACCTTCAAGCGACACATCATCGACACGCCGCTGCAACGCTATAGCCGACACTTCATCGCCAAGGTCTTCATCAACGTGGTCTTCACCAATATCTTCGTCAACACACCGCCGCCGCCTCGTCCACAAGATGGACACCTAGCGTCCTTTGACAGACTTTTCTGTAAGATGTGACCTCGACGACGGCAATGACCGCGTCACGACGACGGCATCGACCGCGTCATCCACGACGACATGACTGCATCGACACGGCGTCACTATAGTGACCACCCCTACCCGGCCACATGGTTCTGGCAAAACCGATGTGTGCTCGATGGGTTTCCTCCGGTCCTGGCAAAACTGATGGGCTCATCGCCGACGACACCCTCTGACATCTGCAAGGTGCATCGTCCACGTCTGTAGCTCCGTCATAGCGCATTTTTTTTGCGCCTCCGGCTTTGTGCGGTTTCATCATCCATGATGACTACACCATCGACCACGACTACCTCGACCACGGCTACATCACCATGATCGGTTACCTCGACATCAACATTAACGACTTGGTCTACAGCAACACATCGGCAACAACTCCAGTCAACAGCGTCTGTGCCGTCACCAGCGTTCACGCCACTCCCGTTGTGACTGCGGGAGGGAATAGAGAAGAGTCAAGGGAGGCATCAGAAGGGGACGCAGTCACCGCCCTAGGTGCCCATCAGAGACGCAGTTGATGATGGCGCAACGGAGAAGACAGCGGAAGCGCAAGACTTCAAATTCAGTCGCAATCGTCTGCTTCACTCACGCTACGACTAAGGAGGGATGTTAGAAATACAAACGTGTTAGTTAGGGATTAGGAGAGATAGAGATAGATTTGGTTTAAACCAACAATGACTTGCCTTGTATTCCAATCCTCTTTCCATGTTGTACTCCTATATATACCCCCATATGAGGGTCAGACCAATACAACAATACAATAATCATCCTACGTTTTCCATAGAATACACTAATATGTTAGGGATTAACAAAAACTCGCATGTCAAATCTTCATGTAAAGAAATTAAAGTACTCCCTCCATTCCTAAATATAAGTCTTTGCAAAGATTCTACTATTGACCACATACGGATGTATATAAATGCATTTTAGAGTGTAGATTAATTTATTTTGCTTCGTATGTAGTCCATAGTGAAATCTCTATAAAGACTTATATTTAGGAACGGAGGGAGTATATGCTTACCTTCAGCAAGTACATTGGGACTAAATTCCATTGTTATATCAACAGGCTTAGCTTCAGCAAGTATGTTGTGACTGAATTTCATTGTTCTATCAGCTAACAGTTCTAATTCTAACATTACTAACCTCATTGTCCCGGCAAACTTTTCTGTCCGACCAGCAACTCTCGTCTTTGGGTTTACCCTGAGGCCAGTTGGGATCATAATGAACGGCAGCAGTGGATGACACCACCACAACCTTCTGAACCTTCAGAGATGAACAAACCTCAAGAATATTTAAGGTGCCCTTCACGGCAGGCACCATGACTTCTGACTGCATGGTTATATTTAGCACAACGTTAGTAACAGACCATCAAGAATCTGCAGTTTCCAAATTTTGGATCTCAACGAGATTTTACAGTGCTAGTAAGGCAGTAACAACTTGTAATCGTCTCTGACAGCAGTGAGTCACTTTCCACTCTATTACTCTATTAAGTGAGCACACTTATTAAAATGCTGATCTAATAAGCTCCTACTCCACAACTGTTGGATACACTTATATCGACATCGACAGCAGTGCTAGATTCGCACCCAGAAATGAAAGAAAATGGCAAGTCAAAATCCAATTGCAAATATTTCTGACGGTACTGCTGCTACGAGAGAGACTCCATCTCCATGGTTGAACAACGAATAAATCATGGGAACTGTGTAATTTTTGTGAACCAAAAACACACGGTAAATTGGCCTCGGAACTAAGTGAAAATCGACAGATGTGTACTAGCCTCAGGATCGGCGATCTTATCCGCAGGGACGGGGGAGGCGACATGGAAGACGCCCTCGCACCCCTCGACGGCGGCCGCCAGCGCGGCGCTGTCCAGCACGTCGGCCTTGAACAAGCTCAGGCTCTCCGCCGCGCCGTCCAGCTGCATCAGATGCGCGTTCTTCTGGTCACCTGAAATGGCACCCCGGCATTAATCACCAACCAGCGAAGCAGGCAGCAACAGCAAGAAGGGAGGAGGAGCGGCCGGATCAGGCGCGCCGTGCATACATGGGTCGCGGACGGTGGCGTGGACGGCGTAGCCCCGGGAGAGGAGCAGCTTGACGAGCCATGAAGCGATGTACCCGCCGCCCCCGGTCACGCACACTCGCGGCGACGGCGACGGCGACGGTGGTGCCATCCTCCTCCTGGATGGCTCGCAGCTTGCTCGGCTTCAACAATTTCTCCACCCACTTGCCTGTAGACTCCACGGCGCTAATCGACGTTGCTACGAATACCAAGGGCACCTAAAAAGACGTCGGGAAGCAAAGTGACGCACATGTGGGATCAGGAGAAGTAAATTACTTAAAAGCCACCACACATTTATGACTAGGGTACTAGAAAACCGCCGTTTTTGTTAAAAACTACAAAAATCAATCAACACTGCGGCAAGTAAGTAACAAACCATATTAATTCAAAACCTACCGTGTCTAACAACGAAACTGACGGGTGAGACCTGTCTGTCGGACTGATGTGGCAAAGACTAGTGCTACTCAATGTATTGACCTGCTGAGGTGGATGGGGTCACGCCTATCAGCCATACATTTTATTTCCCCTCTCCTTCTTCTTTCTTTTCTCTAATTTCCAAAAATTTAAATAATGTCAAGCATCAAAAGTTTTCAAACATTAAAACAAAAATGTTTGGTTTGTGCCAAATACGGCACATGTAATTATAGTAAAGAAAACACATTTTTAGAAAATGCTAAAATGCTCTAAAAATAAATAAAATAGAAAATGAAAAAAAAAAGAAAATAAAATACAAAATCAGAAAAAAAATAACAAAAAAATATAGAGAGAAAAACCCTCTAATGCCCTGGGCCAACCGGCCAGCTGCAGCCCAATTGGCCCATCCGCCCACCCCACTCCCCTTATCCTCCCACCCGGACAAACCCTAACCCCCACGCACCCACTTTCTCCCCCACGTCGCCCCTTCCCCTCTACCCCGATTCGATCTGGATCGGGGTCCGACGTGCCCCCACCACTCGATGTCGTCGTCGGAGACCACCACGTCGGAGTCGCTCCTCGCCACAGTCGCTCGCCTTCCCGTCGTCCCTGTCCTCCTCCCAAACGACCTCCACGCGCCTGACGCCGCCATCCTCGCCGTCGTCGCCCGTCGTCACCGCCACCTTGCCGGACTGCCTCCCTTACGTTGCCAGCGTCCCCGTCTTCCTCCTCGCGCCCCACTGCCCCGTCCCTATGAACCCCGGTGAGGACCCCGGTCCTCCTCTCTTCCTTGCCTTGCGACCATCGCCGGGCCACCACGCTCGCATGCCGCGCTCCCGCCGCGCCCATCATTGCTCCGCTCCGGTCGCGACCACGCCTCGCGCGCTTCGGCCCCGCACCCACCGCTGTCGGGCCGCGCCCTAGCCA